>NW_026555345.1:14902900-15180621 GCF_029017545.1 Prosopis cineraria
TTTGCACGAATTTTGGACAGGTATAATTTTCGCTAGACATATCATTTTGAGCTGATTCTTGTTTCATTGTGTTCCTGGTTATCTTAAAAAACATTTTTTCTGTTGAACACAATTCTAATTCGGCCATTAAGTTGGTTGAATTTTTGCTTGACTGAAACCGGGTTCACTGGAATTTCCAGTGCTGCTGACCCTAATCGAAAAAAAACTGGGAAGAATTAACTGCGAATTTTTGCTTGAAAATTGGACTGTATAACCTTCTTGTTTTGAAAGTTTCAGGTAAAATTTAAGCTCAATTTATTCAGGACCAGAGAGTTGTGCACTGAACAAGCACATAAGGTCCACTGCTGACTTCCAGTGACACTCCAGGCAGACAGGGCTAACTTTGGATGAGCATATCTCTTTCCCTGTTTGGAAATTTTGTTTATAAAAATTCCTGCATTTAATTCAGTGTTTTAGCTTTAAATTTTTAGTTTTGAGTTTTTGCTAATTTTGTCTTTTTCACGTTCGAAAAAGTTTTACAAAAATACTGCCTCAGTGTGTTTCAATTCTGCCAGTTTTCAGAATTTTTGCCTACTTTCGAATTTTTGATTTTTCTTTGGTCCAGTGCTATTTCTGTGGTGTTGAGCTTTATATGTCTTGTAGAACTTGCAAAGAACTTGGTGAAAATTATATTGAATTTAGAGATCAATACTTAGAGTTCTTAGCATCTTCTTCTCTTCCAAACACCATAGTTGATAATTCTGTGATTTTGGACAGTATGGGCTGATAGATTGCATGGTAATGAACATGAAATGCCTGCTAGGAGGAGTATTAGAGAGATGGTAGCACCCACTGACACATTTAGACCTAGTGGCTTGTTTTTTGAATTTACAAGAAAAAATGAATATGAAATCAAACCTTCATTGATTAATGCTTTGCCCAAATTCCATGGCCTTGCAGGTGAGGATCCTAATAGGCATCTTCAAATACTTGAGAGGGTTTGTTCAACCATGAAGCCTCCCACAGCAAACTTGGAGAATTTGATGCTCAAGGTCTTCTATTTTACTCTTGAGGACAAAGCAATCACATGGTTCAATACTCTTGCCACAAGGACCATCAATTCTTGGGTGGAGATGCGAAATTGCTTCCTTGAGAAATATTTTCCAGCAACCAAGTATTCTCAACTAAGGAAGCAAATCATGGGGATTCAACAACAACCCTCAAGAATCTCTTTATGAGTATTGGATGAGGTTTCTTGAGTTGCTTGCAAAATGTCCATACCTAAATGTGGGCAAGGAGTTCCTCATTGATTATTTCCATGTGGGGTTGCAAATTCATGATAGAGAGACCATAGATGCTGCTGCAATGGATCTCTTATTAGATTTTCCACCGGATGATGCATGGACCTTGTTGGAAAAGCTTGCAAATAATAACCAACAATATAGCTCAAGAGATGCAAGGGGTGTGTCACCAAGTGGGCCAATCTTCTATTGCTAATTCCCAATTGGGAGGATATCTACTCTCAATTGGATTTTCTCAAGATGTCTATCTCCAATCCTCCACAAGCTCAGATTGCTTCTATTCCAATGCTCTAGTGGCTCCTATTTGTGGTATATGCAATTCAACAAAGCATATCACCTCTAATTGCATGCATGCTCAAGATGTTGGGGCTGTGTATCAACAACAAAGGCCCTACAATTATCAACATAATCAAGGGGCAAGGAACAATTTTGAGGCTAACTATGGGAGCACATATAACCCAAGTTGGAGGCAGCACCCTAACTTCAGCTACAAGGGTAATCAAGAGGTTGTGCAAGCCAAGAATTCTCAAGTGATCCCTATTCAAGATGGTGGAGGTGATAAACAAATGTATTCCTACCTTGAGAGGATGGGTGATGCTATGTTTTCTATGGGCCAAAAGTTTGATTCTCATGTGTCTAGGGCAGAATCGAAAATGGACATGATGCTTAAGAGGCTAGACAATCTTGAATCAAAGCAACAAAGCACTGATTTGGTGGTACAACAATTTGGGAATTCAAATAGCATTAGCCAAGCTCAAGGAAGTGGAAAGCTCCCAACTCAACCTGTCATCAATCCAAAGAGCCTTAGTGCAATTGAGTTGAGGAGTGGAAGAGTTCTTGAAGCCATTCCAAGTGCCTCAAACCATGGTGGCAGCAAGCCTAATGAGGTTATTTCAAGGAATTCTCAAATTTGTGAAGGAAGTCCACTTTCTCTTGCTGATTTCACGTGATTCCACTTGCTGTGAAGCAAGCTAAATGTGCATCCAAGTGCCTCACATAGCCTCAACAACACGACTCCTATTTCTCTAAGTCCTCAAGTGATGATGATGAGGATGACTCTATTGAAGAGATTGTAGTTGAGGATGCAAAGGGGCAAGATCAGCCCTGAATGCTCAAGAAAAAGAGGTGAAATTGAGCTCAAATCAAGGCCAAGATAGTGCTGGAACAGCCACGGTTCATCCATCTTCTAAGGCAAATGAGAATGATTCAAGCAAGCCTAAGGAGAAAAGAGGTGTTGGGAAGAAGAGAGCCTCAAAAGAATATCAAATTGGGGACCCTATTCCAAGGGATATGCCATTCCCTAAGGCCTTGACTAGATTTGCTAAGAAAGGGCAAGAAGAAGATAGGCATGATGTGTTTGATATGTTGAAGAAGGTGGAAGTGAACATACCACTTCTTGAGATGATAAAAAGCATGCCTAAGTGTGCAAAGTTTTTGAAGGAGTTGTGCACTAATAAAAGGGGATTCAAACCATTGGCTACAGTTCAATGAGTCCTAATATTAGTGCTGTCTTCAAGCCACAACTCCCTCTAAAGTGTAGAGATCCGGGGGCATGTACCATTCCTTGTCAAATAGGGAATGTGTTTGTTCAAGAAGCCTTGATTGACCTAGGGGCAGCTATCAATGTGATGCCCACTCACATTTATTCTTCCCTTAATCTTGGTGGTCTTCAAGATTGTAGTGTCATCTTGCAACTAGCCGACCGGAGCACTAGGAAGCCTAAGGGATTCTTGGAAGACATCTTAGTGAAGGTCAAGGACTTGGTTTTTCCAGCAGATTTTTATGTGTTGGACATGCAAGAAGGAGGTCAAGGCACACTCATCCTTGGGAGACCTTTTATGATGACATCAAGTACTATATTGAACATGAAGGAAGGTAAACTTACCATGGAGTTTTTGGACAGCAAGATTGAATTTAACATATTTGATAGCTTGAAAACTCTTATGTTGATTATAGCCTTCATTTTGTGGATTGCATTGATGATACACTTGATGGAATCATTGATGAATTTCTATGCATCCTAGCTTGGATGATGTTGCATCTTTGCCTAGCTTCACTTGTTCATGCACTCATGACTCTATTTGTGTGAATTGCAATAACATAGTGTTAATTTTGTCTAATTTGAAATCTCAAGATGAATGCATTCACTTGAGCATGAGCATTTGAATGGCAGCACACTTGACATGCATCACTCATCTACTTGCACTCCATTTGAAGCACTTGTGTTGTCTAGTTCCTCACATGACCAAACATATGCTTCCTTGAGTGATTTGCTTGCATTAGATGAGTTTGATTTGAGTATCAATTCTGAAATTCTGTTGATTTAGTGATTGAATCAAGTGATGAGAGTGAAATTGCATCTAATGATGGCCCTAGTTCATCTTCCACATGTCATTTTGCATCACATCATTTGATTTCTTCTAGTGAATTTAATTCTGGAATTTTGACAGCTTTGATCCTTTTGTGCCTAATCATTCTCCAAGGTTGGAGGAGTGTTCTACTTGTGATGTTTCAGGTTTAGGGACACTTGAAAGGCATGAACAAAGTGATTTTGGGGCTGTTAATGATCCAAGGGGCGTGCAAATTGGTGCTGAAAGTCCAGAATCAGATCTGCCGAACCTGGAATTAATTCTGGAGCAAGCCAATCAGATCTGGACGTGAGGCACAAGGTTGGAACCAAGCAAGTCATTTGGACGAAATTTTTCACACAGCAGCTGTGAGAAGCTTGGACATGCCACTTGAAGAGGAAGACATGGATCTAGCAAGGCAAATTCAAGTGCAAAAGATCCCTCCAAGCATCATTGAGCCACCCAATCTGGAGTTGAAGCCACTTCCTTCACATCTTAAGTATTCTTACTTAAGAAATGGTAATCAACTTCCTATTATTGTTTCTTCTTCACTAACCCCTATGGAAGAGTCTTTGTTGTGTGACGTAGTGAGGAAGAACATTGAGGCTATTGGGTGGACACTTGGAGACATTCCTGGAATTAGCCCTCAAACTTGCACACATAGGATCATGTTGGAGGAAAATGCCAAGGCAATAAGGCAGCCACAAAGGAGGTTGAATCCTCTCATACTTGATGTGGTAAAGAAGGAGGTCACCAAACTTGAGTGCAGGTATAATCTACCCTATTAGTGATAGTGAATGGGTGTCTCCGGTGCAAGTTGTGCCCAAGAAGAGTGGAATTACTGTGGTAAAGAATGAACATGATGAATTGATTCCTACTAGGGTACAAAATAGTTGGAGGGTATGCATTGATTATAGGAGGTTGAATGAGGCAACCAAGAAAGACCATTTCCCTCTCCCATTTATTGATCAAATGTTAGAAAGATTAGGGGGGAAATCTCATTATTGCTTTCTTGATGGATATAGTGGTTATTTTCAGATTTGCATTGATTCCAGTTGATCACAAAAACCACTTTCACTTGCCCATTTGGTACCTTTGCATATAAAAGAATGCCTTTTGGATTGTGTAATGCTCCAGGGACCTTCCAAAGATGCATGTTTGGTATTTTTAGTGATTTTATTGAAAATTGCATGGAAGTGTTCATGGATGATTTCACAATTCATGGGGATTCTTATTCTTCTTGCTTGAGAAATCTTGATAAAGTCCTTGCTAGATGTGTGGAGAAGAACTTGGTTTTGAACTTTGAGAAGTGCCATTTTATGGTTGAGCAAGGGATTGTCTTGGGCCACTTGGTTTCAAGCCGTGGCATTGAGGTGGATAGGGCCAAAATTGAAGTGATTTCATCTCTTCCCTATCCAACTAATGTCAAGGACTTGAGATCTTTCCTTGGCCATGTGGGTTTTTATAGAAGATTTATTAAAGATTTTTCAAAGATTGCACATCCCTTGTCTCAATTACTTCAAAAAGATGTCAAATTTGAGTTCTCTCCAAGTTGTAGAGATGCATTTGATGCTTTGAAGGCTAAGCTTGTTTCCCCTCCTATTTTGAGGAGTCCTAATTGGTTGAACCCATTTGAGATTTCATGTGATGCCTCTAATTTTGCTGTTGGGGCTATGTTGGGACAAAGGGAAAACAAGCTACCTTATGTCATTGCATATGCATCTAGGACTTTAGACAAAGCACAATGCAATTACACTACAACTGAAAAAAAATTGTATGCATTAGTGTTTGCTCTTGACAAGTTTAGATCTTACTTGTTGCATTCCAAGGTTGTTTGTTTTACAGATCATGCGGCCTTGAAGTACCTTTTAAAGAAGAAGGACACCAAGCCACGTTTGCTTAGATGGATGCTTCTACTTCAAGAGTTCAATTTGAGATCATTGATAGGAGTGGAGCAACAAATCATGTGGCGGATCACTTGAGTCGATTGCATTATGACTCCATTATGGTGAATTCCTCTTTTGATTTCCCTTGTGATGAGTTTAGGGACGAGTCATTATGTGCTATTTCTTTCCCATGATGTTGTTTGGTATTCTGATTTGGTCAATTTGTTGGTGCATAATGTGTTTCCAAATGGGATTACTAGACATGCTAGGGAGAAGCTTGCTAGGGAAAGTAGATACTATGTTTGGGATTCACCTACTCTTTGGAGATTGTGTAGTGATGGTGTCATTAGGAGATGTGTTCCTGATGTTGAGATTGATGATGTGTTGAGGATGTGTCATACTTATGCATGTGGTGGTCATTTTGGGGTTAGGAGGACCGGACAGAAGGTCTTAGATTGTGGTTTATATTGGCCATCTCTTTTTAAAGATGCACATCAATTTTGCAAAGCATGTCATGCATGTCAACATTTTGGGAGTTTGGGAAAGAGACATGAAATGCCACAGGTGCCCATTATATTTTGTGAGATCTTTGATGTTTGGGGTATGGATTTCATGGGTCCTTTTCCCTCTTCCAATGGTTGTGAATATATATTGCTCTGTGTTGATTTTGTTTCTAGGTGGGTTGAGGCTATCCCCACTAGAACTAATGATGTCAAAGTTGTGGCAAAGTTTCTTTTGTCTCATGTGTTTTACAGGTTTGGCATCCCAAGAGCAATCATCACAGACCAAGGGACACACTTTTGCAACAAGACTATCTCCTCTTTGCTTCAGAAATATGGTGTTCTACACAAGGTGGCAACCCCATATCATCCTCAAACAAATGGGTTGGCTGAGTGTTCGAACAAGGAGATCAAGTCTATCCTCCAAAAGATTGTGAGACCGAATAGGAAGGATTGGAGCTCAAGACTTGAGGAGGCTCTTTGGGCACACCTATTGGGATGTCTCCATTTAGGTTGGTCTATGGTAAGCAATGTCAACCTCCCGGTAGAGATTGAGCACAAAGCCTATTGGGCTGTGAAGGCTTGTGCATTTGGTGAGGAGGGTGTAGCTGCCTCTAGGAAGCTCCAACTTCAAGAATTGGAGGAGTTGAGATTGAAAGCATATGAGAGCTCTAAATTGTACAAGGAAAAAGCAAAATTCATTCATGATAAATGTATTTTGAGGAAGCATTTTCAAGTGGGAGATAAAGTGCTTAAGTTCAAGACAAGGCTCAAGCTCATTGGTGGCAAACTTCAATCCAAATGGGAGGGCCCTTACATTGTGGAGGAAATTTTTGACTATGGCACTCTCACCCTCAAAGATCCTCAAAGTGGCTTAACATTCAAGGCAAATGGCCACTTGTGCAAGAAATTTCATGAGGGAGAATCTTCCACATTGCTTGCTGAAATGAGATTCAAAGATCCTCCATGAGTCTTCAAAGGTTGTATCTCTCCTTATTTCTTTTTGATTGATTTGATTGATTCACAAAGCACACAAGTGGAGCACTACTTGGGATATGCTTGCTGTCACATATGCACACATGTGGTACACCATTCTTTGCTTGTGTTTGTGTTTGTGAATATCATTTTGAGTTCAAGTGTGGGGGGAGATGCAACCTGATTCATTAGGTTTAGAAAAACAAAAAAAAAACAAAAAACGAAATTCCTTTTGCATTGTTATGTTAGTTTTTGTTGTTTCTTTGTTTTCCTTTGTTTCCCTTTGCTGTTTAGTTTAGGGTTTTCGAAAGAAAAAAAATTTTTTTGATTTTTTTTCCACACTTGTACATGCTGTACAAATTTGATTTAATTTTTCCCATTATGTGTTTTGCATGCATTAGGGACAATGCATTGTTTAAGTGTGGGGGAAAGTGTGTTTTTGAAAAAAAAAAAACTTTTGTTTTGCGAGCAATCTTGAGTATTGAAGATGATCTTAGTTTTTGCATTTGAAGTTTGAACTTTTGAGATGTTGCTTTCTTTAGCTTAAATCTGTTTTGAAGCAAGAAACCATTTGGTTTAGTGTAATTGATTAAGAGAGGCAATAATAGACTATATGGAAGGGGCCTTCAACCATTGAGAGATCTATGTTCCTTGGTTTTGTTAATCCTCTAGAACTTGTTTTCTCTCTTACTTGAGGCTACATTTGTGCATTGGTTGTAGGGAAAGTGATTATGGCCATCATTAAAGTGCCCAAGGCCTTTTAGCTAATCCTTGATTACTTGATTATCCCTTGCTTAGCCAAATTGAGCCTTCTATTGTTTTGTCATTTTTAAACACTTGACCTATTTTGGATAGATTGCATGTATTTTCATTTGGTATGTTTCAATGTACATTGACTATTTTTAATTTAACTAGTAGATAACATCTATTGGGATCTATTTCATTCATTCATATTGGCCATGCCATTTTATTTTTATGATTAGGAACATTTCTTGAGCTGTACCCAAATGTTAGAAGCTATGCTTGAAAAAAAAAGAAAAAAAAAACGAAATTAAGAAGAAACAGAAAGAGAAAAAAACAAAACAAAGAAAGAAGAAAAAAAAGATTGTAGAAAAAGAAAATATATTTGAGAAAAAAAAGAGATCCAAAGTGGATCAAAGAAAAGCAAAAGAAAGAGTTTGGATAAGCAAGTTTCCTTGGGTTTGCTATTTGATTTAGTTGTTCCTATTTGTAGATTCTCATTTCATCTCATTCTTGGCCAATTATTCATTCCATCCATGATCCCTATTATGTTATATATTGGGTTTAGTTTTAAGTAGTCTTGTATATTGTGCATACCTGCATTGTGGCCAAGACAAGTTTCTTGAGCCAAACCCTACCCCTTTCACATGCAAGTCTAAGTGTACCATTCATTGAGCACATTACATCCTTTGAAAGTCCATATGATTCTTGAGAACCCTTGCATCTTAGTAGTTGAGAGATAGAGGGATTACAAGCCTATGGTAGGATGACTTGTCAAGGAACTTGAGTGATATTTGTACCCTTATACATCGAGTGCTAGAGTGAAACACTAATCAGGTGAGGTTTCTCTTTGAGATTACATTCTTGCAAATGGTTACTTGTGATGTATTCAGGTTTTCTCTAAAGATTGCAACATTGATTTAGTTCTTATTTGAGTGCATTCACTTTGAGATTTAGATTTACTCTTGAGAGTTTGCATCTTTGTGTGGTTTTCTTTTCTAGGTTTTAGAGAGTTTTGCCCAGAGAGCAAAATTCAAGTGTGGGAGAATTGATCTATATCATATTTTACATGTTATACACTTGGTTTTTGACATCAAATTGTGCATAATAGGGTTTAATTTCTAGTTTTGAGTTGTCATTTCTATATTAACTCTATGAACCCTAATAATGCTATTTGATGATTGTTTTGACACTTTCATACCCTAATTGTGATCTTGGGCCTTAATTCTCTTTTCTTTCCCTTTTTAATTGTCTTTTCAGGATTTATTTAGTTTTGTATCTTTTATTTTCAGACTCTTGAGGAAGCAAATTTGGAATCAAGGAGCAATGACTAAAGTCAACCTCATTGGAGAATTCAAGAGCAAGAGAGAGAGGGCTTATTTGGAATTTTAATTCTAGAATTGAAGAGGCTGTGATATTGGCACCTAATTTCAGAAATTAATTGGAGGAATTAATTAAATAAAATATTAGGAGCATGTGCGTGACTTTGTGCGTGACTCAAATCTGATTTCAAGAAGCATTGCATGACATCATCAAGGGAAAACAAGGAAGCATTTGGTGCGTGATATAATGCTGATTCAAAGAAGGCATTGGGTGACATCATCATGAGGATTAACCAAGAATATAAGATGCGTGACTTCATAACTGAATCCCTGAAGAGTTACGTGGCAGCTGGCTGAAGCTTAATTGAAGTCACATGGTCTACACTTCATTCACAATTTCCATGCTTCCTTGTCCAGATCAGATTGGCGCCATTCTTCCTCTGATTTTCCAGAATTATTTGCTCAATTTTTAATTCATTTTCCAGCTCATAATTAGCCACATTCAGATCTGGAACTTTGGTTTCATCACCATTTAGCTTTGGAATTATCAACCATTCACATTATTCACACATACATAAGCCTAGATTTCAGACTAGAGTCTCATTCTACACATTGATCTTCTCTCTCTAGGTCTGATATCTTCCATCTCCAGCCTCCACAATTCACGCCATTCCTCAAGTATTGGGAGTTCCAGATCTGGTTCTCCTCCATTTCCAGCTCCAAGTTCGTTTTTCCAGCATCAATTCCTCATCCAATTTCGTTTTTCTTCCATCCTTAATCCAGATTGTTCATCAAGTGTTCATTATCAATTCCATCATTCCAGATTTGTTCCTTCATTTCCTTCATCATTTTTTCCTTCAATTTTCGTTCATGTTCTTCCATTGCCCAGACTTGTTTCTTATCTTTCCTCTTTGATTCTTCCACCTTGTGTCATTCTCTTCCCCATTCTTCATCAATTTCGTTCCTCATCTTTCCAATTCCAGCATTAATTTCGTCCATATTCAGTCACATATTTTCCAGATTCAAGATGTCTTCTCAAGCTCAAGGTCTGATTCAAGCAAAGAGGAAGAGCATGAGAGGCTGATCATTTAGAGCTCCAAGAAAGATGACTTGACATTATGAGATTTCCAGATTTGTAATTGTTGTTCATTTTCTTGTATACATGTTCTTGTCTTGATTCTTTGAGGATTTCGAATTTTGAACCTGTTTTGGTTGAAGACTTTGTGATTCTAATTCAGATTTGATGAGAATATGAATGTTGAATTTAGATTTTCATGCTATTTTTAGTTCTGGAATTTATGATTTACCTTGATGTTCTAGGGTTATTTCATAAGTTCTTGCTGATTCTTGTTCAAGTTCTTGTGTAGACTTGAGTTAGATCCATATTGGTTATATGAATTTGACTTAAGCTGTTTTTCTTCCACTAGTTTTGGTCTGAAACTTGTGTAGAACAAGGCTGAATATAGTGTTAATTTCTAAGTTCACTTGACCTAGATTCATTAGTGTCCATTGAGTCTAATGGTGCACCACACTTAGAGGTTTCTAAGTGTCTCATTTTAGGTTAATCAAGAAGGTTTATGATGTTATAATTCTGAAAATCAATGATTAATGTTAGGAAATCTGACTTGGGCTCACCATAATCATCATTCATTTTATTCCAACTAAAACAGAATTTTGCAAACATTTATTGTTGCATTATAGAGTTAGTTTAGTCACTTGAAAATTCAGATTAATTTGTAAGCATTTGAACAATGATTTGTATGCTTTGCTCTCTAGGGAAATGACCTAGAATACTCACTTCTACATTCTAGTAAAATTTGATAACCCAAGGTGACTAAAGGGTTCATCACTGATTCACATTATTAATTTACTTTAATTGGCTTAAATTCTTTAATGATTATAGGATTCAATGATTCACAACACTTTGAAAGTTTTAGAGTGTTCTTCATTAAGCTAATTGTTTTTATATGTGTGGTTGCAAATCTGGAATTCAAGGACACAAGGGATTCTAACTTAAGCTTATCATCTCATTCATTTATCTCATCACTTTAAAATCAGAAATTACAAACATCTAATTTTTTTCATTTTAGACTTAGCTGAATCATATCTTCATTCTTTTAATTTATTGGCATTTGAATTAGAAATTTTTATGCATTGCTCTCTTGGGAGATGACCTGGAATGTTCCCAATTGATGGTCTGAAAGTGACTAAGGGTTTCATCAATTGGTGCCGTTGCCAAGGAGAACTAGCCATACAAATTGTTGTTTCAATTGCTATTTTAATTTTTGTTCATTTCTGTTAAGTTTGGAATTTGTGACTGTGGTGGCTAGCATGTGTAATTGAGCATTTGATCTCTTTGTTGATCTTGTTTGCTATTGGATTTAGCCATTAAGTCATTGTTTCTAGATGTGGGTTCTAAATCTGCCAAGTAAGCTCATTGGTTTGCGAGACAGTGAAAGTTACTCTGCCAGCATTTTTGCACGAATTTTGGACAAGTATAATTTTTGCTACACATATCATTTTGAGCTAATTCTTTATTAATTTTATTCTTGGTTATCTTGGAAACATTTTTTCTATTGAACATAGTTGCTAATTCGGCCATTAAGTTGGTTGAATTCTTGCATGACTGAGACAAGGTTCATTAGAATTTTCAGTGCTGTAGACTCTAAAGTGAAAAAATACTAGGAAGAATTGACTGTGAATTTTTGCTTGAAATTTAGGCTGTATAACTGTCTGTGTGTTGACAGTTTCAGGTAAATATTTCAGCTCAATTTGATTTGGGACCAGAGAGTTGTACACTGAACAAGCACACAAGGTCCTCTGCTGACTCCCAGTGATATTCCAATTAGATGGGGCTAAATTTGGATGAGCATATCTCTTTCCCTATTTAGAAATTTTGTTTATAAAAATTCCTACATTTAATTCAGTGGTTTAGCTTCATTTTCTTAGTTTTTAGATTTTTCTAATTTTGTAATTTTCAGCTTCGAAAAATTTCCACAGAAATATTGTTTCAGTGTGTTTCATTTTTTTTGCCAGTTTTTCAGAATTTTGCATATTTTCGCATTTTTTATTTTTCTTCAATCTAGTGCTATTTCTGTGGTGTTTTGAGCTTTATATATGTCTTGTGGGACTTGCAAAGAAGTAAGACAATCTGTGATCTTCAATATTGTAGTGTTATTTTGCAACTAGCCGATCGGAGCACTAGGAAGCCTAAGGGATTCTTAGAAGACATCTTAGTGTCCACTTGACATTGTGGGAATTGTTGGAAGTTTTGAGCAAGCTTGTGGCAAGTGTTGACAACCTAGGACAAGCTCGTGGCAAGTGTTGGTATAGCACGAACGAACATTGACAACTTATGGCAAGATGGTAGTAAGTGTTGACAATTCCCATGGAAGTGTTGGCAGCCTCGAGCAAACTTGTGGCAAGTGTTGGCAAGGCCCATTCAAGCAATGGCAACCTTGAGCAAGCTTTTAGAAAGTATTGCCAAGGCCGATGGAAGCATTCACCACCTCGAGTAAGCTTATGGCAAGTGTTGGCAAGGCTTATGGAAGCATTGGCAATCTTGAGCAAGCTTATGTCAAGAGCCAGCAACCTAGGGCAAGCTTGTGGCAAGTATTCGCATAGCATGAACCAGTATTGATAACCCATGGCAAGCTTGTGAGAAGTGTTTGAAAGGCTCATGGAAGCATTGGTAGCCTCGAGCAAGCTTGTGAAAAGTATTGGCATACCACCAACGAGAATTGGCAACCCATGGTAGGCTTGTAGCAAATGTTGGTACAAAAAAAATTCCAGAATTATCATCCAAATCAAACAATTCATCCAAAGAAATTAAATCACACAAAGAAGCAATAGTATGATAATGAATGGACGTAGAATTGTCATGTGCTTTAATGTAGTCAATATCAGATGAATTGTGCATATCAATTGAGTTTTCATGCTCATGTGAATGTAAACTATCATGCTCTTTCAAATTAGACAGAATTGAAACCATGTTATTGCAATTCACATAAGTAAACTTATGGGTGCAAGAACATGTAGAATCAAGCATGGAATCATTAATCTCACAAATAGGAAGCACGGAGGCCTCATCAACAAGTACATCCTCAATAATCTCAATGAAATGAAGGCTATAAGTCATAAAACAGTTTTTCATGCTATCAAAAATGTTAAATTCAATTTTCTTATCTAAAAACTCCATGGTGAGTTTACCTTCTGTCATATTCAACATAGTACTTGAAGTCATCATGAATGGTCCCCCTAGAATAAGTGTGCTTGCCCTCCCTCTTGCATATCTAACACATAAAAAATCACCGAAAACACTACATCTTTCACTTTTACTAATATGTCCTCATGAATGCCCTTAGATCTCCTTGTGCTTCGATCAGCAAGTTGAAGTATGACTCCACACTCTTTGAGGCCTCCCACATTGAGAGAAGAGTAGATGTGAGTAGGCATGACATTAATGGCTAACCCAAGATCAATGAGAGCTTCTTGCACAACCATACTCCCAATTTGACAAGAAATGGTGTAAGCTCCTGGATCTCTACACTTGATAGGAAGTTGTGGCTTGAAAATGGCACTTACACCATGACTCATTTGCACAGTGGCTAAGGGCTTGAATCCCTTCTTATTTGTGCACAACTCCTTTAAAAATTTGGCACATTTGGGCATGCTTTTGATCATGTCAAGCAATGGTATGTTCACTTCAACTTTCTTCAACATGTCAAATATGTCTTACCTATCATCTTCTTGGCTTTCCTTCTTGACAAATCTTGTCAATGGCTTAGGAAATGGCATGTCCCTAGGGATAGGATCCCCAAGTTGATACTCTTTTGGAGGCTCTCTTCTTTCCAACTCTTCTTTCTCCTTACGCTTACTTGAATCAAGATCATTAGCCTTGGAAGGATGGGAAACTGTGGCTGTTCCATTAATGTTTTTATCTTGTTTTGAGCTCATTTCTTCTTCTTTTGCTTGAGCATTCAGATCTATTCTTGCTTTATTTTCATCATCATCATCAATCGCTTGCGAATTATTAGAGACAAGAGGCTTACTATCACAAGGCAAAAGGAGAGGCATGCTTTCATCAATAGCTTGAGGATTTCTTTAAGAATCAACAAGAGGCATGCCGTTACAGAAGTTAGAAGCACTTGGACTAGCATTTAGAACTTTTTCACTCCTCAATTCAATAGCACAAATATTCTTTAGATTGATAACCGGTTGAGTTGCGAGCTTTCCACTTCCTTGAGATTGACTAATGCTATTTGAATTTCCAAATTGTTGCACCACAAAATCAGTGCTTTGTTGTTTTGATTCAAGATTCTCCAACCTCTTGATCAACATATCCAACTTAGAATCACCATTGAAAATATAAGAATTCATCTTTTGGCTAAAGTTGCTCATGGTGTTCTCAAACTCCTCAAGGTAAGAGTGCATTTGGTTATCACCCCCGCCATCTTGAATAGAAAAGCATTGGATATCCTCTAAGCTGCCTCCATAACTAAAAATAAGGTATTGCATCCAACTTGGATTGTACTTGCCCCCATAATTATCCTCAAATAAATTTCTATCCCATTGATTGTTTTGGAAGCTATAGGGCCTTTGTTGTTGATAAGCAGCCCTAACATTGTGATTTCCATAGGAATGCATGCAAGTAGAAGTGGTATGCATAGTAGAGTTACAAATCCCCCAACTAGGAGCCTCAAAAGCCTTGAACATGAAGGAGCCTTGAGGATGAGATGGGCTAGCAATGGACCTTTGCAGAAAATTAAGTTGAGCATAAATGTCCTCAAGTTGAGCATTAGGCCTGTCAAAATTATTAGCATGAAAGTACCCAACCATGTTATCCAAAAATCAATAAATTTTCAACCAAAATGTTTAAAGAAGAAGAATATTCCCTTGCAAGTTCTACAAGACTTATACAGCTGAGAACACCCAAGAAATGATACTGGAATTAAGAAAAACTAAGACAATGAAATTAAGCAAAAATCTGAAAAACTGGTAGAAATGAAACACACCAAAGCAGTATTTTGTAAATTTCTTTCAAAAGTGAAAAAGACAAAATTAGCAAAAACTAAAAACTTACAAATTAAAGCTAAAACACTGAATTAAATGAAGGAATTTTTCTAAGAAAAATTTCCAACCAAGGAAAGACATGCTTATCCAAAGTTAGCCCTATCTGCCTAGAGTGTCATTGGGAGTTAGCAGTGGACCTTTGGTACTTGTTTAGTACACAACTATATGGTCTTGAATCAAATTGAGCTAAACTTTTTACCTAAAACTATTAACACATAAAAGGTTATGCAACAATTTTAAGCAAAAATTCATATTCAATTCTTCCCAGTATTTTTCAAATTAGGGTCTACAGCACTGGAAATTCCAGTGCACCTTGTTTCAGTCAAGCAAAAATTCAACCAACTTAATGGCTGAATTTGCATTTGTGCTCAACAGAAAAACTGTTTCTAAGATAACTAGGAACATAATGAAAGAAGAATCAGCTCAAAATGATATGTCTATCAAAAATTATACTTGTCCAAATTTCATGCAAAATTTTCGGGCAGAGTAAATTCTCATAGCTTGTTGGCACTTGAGCTCACCTTGAGCTAATAGACCAAACAAGTGATCAAATGCTCAAAAAAACATAATTTAGCCACAACACAAGTTCTAAAATTAAGCCAAAATGTAAAGCAAATTAAAACAGCAATTGAAACCACAATTTGTATGGCTAGTTGCTCCCCGACAATGGCACCAATTGATGAAACCCTAAGTTGCTTCAGGCCATCAATGAAAACTAGAATATAGTTGGGAGCATTCTAGGTCATCTCCCAAGAGAGCAATGCATACAAATTTTTGGTTCAAATGCTACAAATTAAAAGGATTCAAGTAATCAAAACAGAATCTAAGTGCAAAAATTAATGTTTGTGAATTTTCTGTTTAAAATGTGATTAAGTGAATGAATGAGATAATGAGCTCAAATTAGAATTCCTTGTGATAATCCTTGAATTGCATATTTAACATCTACACATGTAAAAATAATTAGCTTAATGAAGAACACTCTAAAACTTCCAAAGTATTGTGAATCATTGAATCCAATGATCACTAAAAAATTTAAGCCGAGTGAAGTAAAATTAATAATGTGATTCAGCCTTGTTCATAGCCACTAAATTCAGACCAAATTAAGTGGTAGAAAAACCTCTCTAACCAAATTCTCATAAACCTATATGGATCTAGCTTGAGATATAAAGAAAATCTGAACAAGAACACCAAGAACATTTAAATGAATTCATAAATTTTAGAACTGAAACACAATCATAAATCTCAATTCAACATCCACAACTTCAATCTAATAAGGAAAACGAAATCAAAAATCACTAACATAACAGCTATTGAAATTTGAATCTATAAAAAGAGTAGAAGAAATTGTAGAATTAAAAATACAAGTGAAAGAAACAAATCTAAAAATCTCAAATCACAAGTTCATCTTCCTTAAAGCTCAATGAAGAATTAGCCACTCCTCTCCATCGATTGATTGAGTTCTTGAGCTTGAGAGGCTTCCATGGATGAATGAAGATGAAGAATAGAATCTGGAAATAATAACGCTGGAACGTGATTCTTGATGCTGGACAGATGAAGAATATGGATGAAAATCTGAATGGAGAATCTGGACAGAATGGACGTGAATTGGAAGGTTATGTGATGCTGGATGTGTGATTCAATGCTGGAGATGAAAGATTAAATGTGAAAAAATGAAGGAATGATGAGGAACGTGAGGTGTGGATGAAGAAGATGAGAGAAATGGATCTGGAAAAATAGAGGGGAAAAAATGGACCAAAATTAAGAGAAAATGTGGCTGAAGAGAGAGAGTGGAATGTGAAGAATAAAGCTGAAATGAAAAATGAAGGATTAAGTATGTGTGGAAAATGTGAAGGTGATCAAAATAATGTGGAAGGTGATAATACCAAAGCAAATCCAGATCTGAAATGGCTAACTTCTAGTTGGAAAATGAGATTAATTTGACTGAATAATAAGCTAAAAGTGGCACCTAAACATCTGAAGAGGGGAGCTGGAATTAGTAGCATGGAACATGTGACTAAGCATGGACAATGTGACTTCATTTGAGTCTCGCTTCAGCTGCCATGTAAATTTTTCATGGATTCAAATATGATTCATGCATATCATGCTCTTGGTTTGCCTCATCATTATGTCATCTTAATGTTTCATTTGGATTAGCTTCCAATTCACGCACAAAATTGCTCTTCATTTCTCATGATGAGTCATGATGATGTCATGCAATGAATTCTTGGATCAAGTTTCAATTGACGCACAGAAATGCTCCTTGCCTTCCTTGCCAATTATTTAGTTAATTCCCTCAATTAATTTCTTCAATTAGGCTTGCTAACTCAGCCAATGTAAATCTGAAATTGTAATGCCACTTAAGCTCCCTTCTTGCTCTTGACTTCTCCAATAATGTTGACTTAAGCAAGCTTTTGGCAAGTGTTGGCAAGGCCCATGAAAAATTTTGCCGCCTCGAGCAAGCTTGTCACAAGTGTTGACAAGGCCCAAGAAAGCGTTGGCATCCTCGAGCAAGCTTGTGACAAGTGTTGGTAAGGCTCATGAAAGTATGGGTAGCCTCAAACAAGCTTATGGCAAGAGTTGGCAACCTAGGATGAGCTTGTGCTAAGTGATGGCATAGCATCAACGACCATTGGCAACCCATGGTAAGCTTGTGGCAAGTATTGGCAAGGCCTACAGAAGGGATTGCCGCCTCAAGCAAGGTTGTGGCAAGCATTGGCAAGGCCCATGGAAGTACTGGCAGCATAAAGCAAGCTTGTGGCAAGAGTTAGCCACTTCGGACAAGTACGTGCCAAGTGATGGAATAGCACCAATGAGCATTGGCAAGCTATGCAAGCTTATGGCAAGGGTTTACAAGGCCTACAGAAGCATTCGCCATCTCAAAAAAGCTTGTGGCAAGTCTTAATAAGGCCCATTGAAGCGTTGATAGCCTTGAACATGCTTGAGGCAAGAGTTAGCAACCTAAGACGAGCTCGTGCCAAGTGATGAAATAGCATCAATAAGCTTGGGCAACCCATGGCAAGCTTATGCAAGGGTTGGCAAGGCCCACAGAAAAGTTCGCCGCCTCGAGCAAGCTTAAGGCAAGTGTTGACAACCTAGGATGAGCTCGTGCCAAGTAGTGACATAGCACCAACAAGCATCGACAAGCTTGTGGCAAGTGTTAGCAAGTCTCATGGAGGCATTCACTACCTTGAGCAAGCTAGGGGCAAGTGTTGGCAAGGCCCATGGAAGCATTAGTAGCCTCTAGTAAGCTTGTGACAAGTGTTGCAAACCTAGGATGAGCTTGTGCCAAGTGATGGCATAGCACTACCGAGCTTTAGAAACCCATGGCAAGCTTATGGCAAGTGTTGGCAAGGCCTGCAGAAGTGTTCATCACATCAAGCAAGCTTATGGCAAGTGTTGGCAAGGACCACGGAAGCGTTGGTAGCCTCGATGAAGCTTATAGCAACTGTTGGCAACTTTAGATGAGCTCATGCCAAGTGATGGCATAGCACCAACGGGTATTGAAAACCCGTGGCAAGCTTGTGGCAAGTATTGGCAAGGCCTACAGAGGCATTCGCAGCCTCAAGCAAGCTTGTGGCAAGTGTTGGCAAGGCCCATGAAAGTACTGGCAGCCCTAAGCAAGCTTGTGGCAAGAGTTGGCAACCTAAGACGAGCTCATATAAAGTGATGGCATAACCAACAAGCATTGACAACCCACAGCAATCATGTGGCAAGTGTTGGCAAGGCTCACGGAAGCATTGGTCGTCTCGAGTAAGCTTGTGGCAAGTATTGGCAAGGCCCTTGGAAGCATTGGTAGCCTCGAGCAAGGTTGAGGCAAGAGTTGGCAACCTAGGATGAGCTTGTGCCAAGTGATGGAATAGTACTAACAAGGATGGATAAGCTGCAGCAAGCTTGTGAAAAGTGTTGGCAAGGCTTATGGAAGCATTTGCTACATCAAGCAAGTGGTGGCAAGTGTTGGCAAGGCCGATGGACGCATTAGCAGCCTCGAGCAAGCCGGTGGCAAGTGTTGGCAAGGCCAGTGGAGGGGTTAGCGGCCTCGATCAAGCTCGTGGTAGGTGTTGGCAAGGTTGCTGGACCCGTTGGTAGCCTCGAGCAAGCTAGTAGCAAGTGTTGGCAAGACTGATGGAAGCGTTGGTAGCCTCGAGCAATTTTCTGGCAAGTGTTGCTAAGGCAGATGGAGGCATTGGGAGCCTCCAGCAAGTTGTGGCAACTATTGGCAAGGCTAATAGACGTATTGGCAGCCTTTAGCAAGCAGGTGGCAAGTATTGCCAAGGCTGATGGACGTGTTGGCAGCCTCGAGCAAGCTGGTGGCAAGTGTTCGCAAGGCCAATAGAAGCATTGGCAACCTTGAGCAATTTTTTAGTGAGTGCTGCTGAGGCAGATGAAGGCGTTGGGAGCCTCCAACAAGTTATGGTAACTATTAGCAAAGCCAATGGATGCATTGGTAGCCTCAAACAAGCTGGTAGCAAGTGTTGGTAAGGCCGATAGAAGCATTAACAGCCTCGAGCAACCTAGTGGCAAGTGTTAGTAAAGCTGATGGATGCGTTGGCAGCCTCGATCAAGCTTGTGGCAAGTGTTGGTAAGGCCAATGAAGGCGTTGGCAGCCTCAAGCAAGCTTATGGCAAGTGGTGCCAAGGCTAATGGAAGGGTTTGCAGACTGGACCATGATTGTGGCAAGTGTTAGCAAGGCTGATGGACGCATTGGCAGCTTCGAGCAAGCTCGTGGCAGGTGTTGGCAAGGCCGATGGACCCGTTGGCAGCCTCGAGCAAGCTGGTAGAAAGTGTTGGCAAGGCCGATGGATGCGTTGGCAGCCTTGACCAAGCTTGTGGCAAGTATTGGCAAGGCCAATGGACGCGTTTTCAGCCTCAAGCAAGCTTGTGGTAGATGTTGGCATGGCTGATGGATGCATTGGTAACCTCGAGCAAGCTCGTGGCAAGGTCGATGGACGTGTTGGCAGCCTCGAGCAAGCTCATGGAAAGTCATGGCAAGGCCGATGGAGGTGTTGGCTGCCTCTAGCAAGCTCTTGGCAAGTGTTGGCAAGGCTGATAGAGGCGTTGGTAGCGTCAAGCAAGCTCGTGGCAAGTGTTGGCAAGGCTGATGGAGGCATTGGCAGCGTCGAGCAAGCTCGTGGCAAGTGTTGGCAAGGCTGATGGAGGCATTGGCAGCATCGAGCAAGTTCGTGGCAAGTGTTGGCAAGGCTGATGGAGGCCTTGGCAACCTTGAGCAAGCTCGTGGAAAGTATCGACAAGGCCATTGAAGGCATTAGCAACCTCGAACAAGCTCGTGGAAAGTGTCAGCAAGGCCGTTAGAGGCATTGGCAGCCTTAAGCAAGCTAGTGGCAACTATTGGCAAGGCCGATAGATGCGTTGGCAACCTCGAGCAAGGTCATTACAAGTGTTGGCAAGGCCGAGGGACGCGTTGGCAACCTCAAGCAAGTAGGTGGCACGAGGTGGCATGGCCCATGGACGTGTTGGCAGCCTCGACCAAGCTTGTGGCAAGGGTTGGCAGGGCTGATAGACGCGTCGACAGCGTCGACCAAGCTCGTGGCAATTGTTGGCAAGGTCATTGGAGGTGTTGGCAGGGTCGACAAAGCTCGTGGTAAGTGTTGGCAAGGCCGATGGACACATTGGCAGCCTTGACCAAGCTTGTGGCAGGTGTTGGCAAGGCTGATGGAGGTATTGGCAGTGTCGAGAAAGCTTGTGGCAAGCGGTGGCATGGCCAATAAAGGCATTGGCAGCATTGAGCAAGCTCGTGGCACGTGTTGGCAAGGCTGATGGATGTGTTGGCAGCCTCGAGCAAGCTCGTGAAAAGTCATGGCAAGGTCGATGGAGGCGTTGGCTGCCTCTAGCAAGCTTTTGGCAAGTGTTGGCAAGGATGATGGAGGCGTTGGTAGCATCGAGCAAGCTCGTGGCAAGTGTTGGCAAGGTTGATGGAGGCATTGGCAGCCTCGAGCAAGCTCGTGGAAAGCATTAGCAAAGACGATGGATGGGTTAGCAGCCTCCACCAAGTAGGTAGCACGGGTTGGCATGGCCAATAGACACATTGGCAGTGTCGACTAAGCTCGTGGCAGGTATTGGCAAGGCTGATGGACACGTTGGCAACCTCAAGCAACCTTGTGGCAAGTGTTGGAAAGGCCGATGGATACGTTGGCAGCTTCGACCAAGCTCGTAGAAAGTATTGGCAAGGTCGATAGACACGTTGGTAGTCTCAAGCAATCTTTTGGGAAGTGTTGGTAAGGCTGGTGGAAGGGTTAGCAACCTCGAGCAAGCTCGTGGTTAGTGTTGACAAGGCCGATGGAGGCGGTGGCAGCCTTGAGCAAGCTTGTGGCAGGTGTTGGCAAGGCCGATGGACGCGTAGGCAAGCTCGAGCAAGCTAGTGGCAAGGGTTGGCAAGGCTGATGGACGCGTAGGCAGGCTCGAGCAAGCTGGTGGCAAGGGTTGGCAGGGTCGACAAAGCTCGTGGTAAGTATTGTCAAGGCTGATAGACACGTTGGCAGCCTCGACCAAGCTTGTGGTAGGTGTTGGCAAGGTCGATGGAGGCGTTGGTAGCATCGAGAAAGCTCATGGCAAGTGGTAGCATGGCCGATGGACTGTTGGCAGCGTCGAGCAAGCTCGTGGGAAGTGTTGACAAGGCCAATGGACGTGTTGGCAACCTCGAGCAAGCTCATGGAAAGTCTTGGCAAGGCCAATGTAGGCATTGGCAGCCTCGAGCAAGCTCGTGACAAGTGTTGGCAAGGCGGATGTAGGCGTTGGCAGCCTCGAGCAAGCTTGTGGCAAGTGTTGGCAAGGCAGATGGAGGTGTTGGCAGCATCGAGCAAGCTCGTGGCAAGTGTTGGCAAGGCAGATGGAGGTGTTGGCAGTATCGAGCAAGCTCGTGGCAAGTGTTGGCAAGGCGGATGGAGGTGTTGGCAGCATCGAGCAAGCTCGTGGCAAGTGTTGGCAAGGTGGATGGAGGTGTTGGCAGCATCGAGCAAGCTCGTGGCAAGTATTGGCAAGGCCGATAGAGGCATTGGCAGCCTCCAGCAAGCTCGTGAAAAGTATTGGCAAGGACGATGGATGGGTTAGCAGCCTCGACTAAGCAAGTAGCTCAGGTTGGCATGGCCAATGGACGCGTTGGCAGCATCGACCAAGCTCGTGGCAGTTATTGGCAAGGCCGATGGACGCGTAGGCAGGCTTGAGCAAGCTTGTGGCACGTCTTGGCAAGTTCGATGGACACGTTGGCAGCCTCGAGCAAGCTCGTGGCAAGTGTTGGAAAGGCCGATGGATGTGTTGGCAGCTTCGAGCAAGCTTGTCGCAAGTGTTAGTAAGGTCGATGGACGCGCTGGCAGTCTCATGCAATCTTTTGGGAAGTGTTACCAAGGCTGATACATAGGTTGGCAACCTCGAACAAGCTCGTGGCTAGTGTTGGCAAGGCCGATAGAGGCGGTGGTAGCCTTGAGCAAGCTCGTCGTAGGTGTTGGCAAGGCCGATGGATGCTTGGCCAGGCTCGAGCAAGCTGGTGGCAAGGGTTGTCAAGGCCGATGGACGTGTTGGCAACCTCGACCAAGCTCGTGGCACATCTTGGCAAGGGCGATGGATATGTTTTCAGCTTTGAGAATGTTGGTTACAAGTGTTGGTAAGGCTAATGGAAATGTGGGCAGGCTTGAGCAATCTGGTGGGAAGTGTTAGGAAGGCTGATGGAGAAGTTGCCAGCATCGAGCAAGCTCATAGCAAGTGTTGGCAAGGCCGATGGAGGCATTGGCAGCATCGAGCAAGCTCATGGCAAGTGTTGGCAAGGCCGATGGAGGCATTGGCAGCGTCAAGCAAGCTCATGGCAAGTGTTGGCAAGGCCGATGGAGGCATTGGCAGCGTCGAGCAAGCTCATGGCAAGTGTTGGCAAGGCCAATAAAGGCGTTGGCAGTGCCGAGTAACCTGGTAGCAAGTGTTGGAAGGCTGATGGATGGGTTGGCAGCCTCAAGCAAGCTCATAACAAGTTTTTACAAGTCTAGTGGGCACATTGGCAGCCTCGAGCAAGCTCGTGGCAAGTGTTGGCAAAGTCGATGGAGGCATTGGCAGCCTCGAGTATGCTAGTGGCACATGTTAGCAAGGCCAATAGGCACATTGGTGGCCTCGAGCTAGCTCATGACAGGTGTTGGCAAGGCCCATGGAGGCATTAGCAGCCTCGAGCAAGGTCGTGGCAGGTGTTGGCAAGGCCGATAGACGCGTTGGTAGCTTCGAACAAGCTCATGGAAAGTGTTGCCAAGGCTGATGGAGGCATTGGCAGCCTCGAGCAAGGTCGTGCCATGTGTTGGCAGTGCCGATGGACGTGTTGGCAGCCTTGAGCAAGGTTATTGCAGGTGTTGGGAAGGCCAATAGACGTGTTGGCAGTGTTGAGCAAGCTTGTGGTAGGTGTTGGTAAGGCCAATAGAAGCGTTAGTAGCGTCGAGAAAGCTCGTGGCAAGTGATGGCATTGTTGATACACGTGTTGGCAAACTTGAGCAAGCTTGTGGCAAGTGTTGGCAAGGCCGATGGATGCATTGGCAGCCTTGAGCAAGCTTGTGGTAGGTATTGGCATGGCCGATGGACACATTGGCAACATCAAGTAAGCTAGCGAAAAGTGTTGGCAAGGCCGATGGAGGGGTTGGTGGCCTTGAGCAAGCTCGTGGTAGGTGTTGGCAAGGCCCATGGACGCGGTTGCAGCCTGAAGCAAGTTTGTGGAACGTCTTGGCAAGGCCAATGGAGGCATTGGCAGCCTTGAGCAAGCTCGTGGCAAGTGTTGGCAAGGCCGATGGAGGGGTTGGCAGCCTCCATCAAGCTCGTGGCAAGTGTTGGCAAGGCCGATGGAGGGGCTGGCATCCTCCATCAAACTTGTGGCAAGTGTTAGTAAGGCCGATGGAGGGGCGGGCAGCCTCCATCAAGCTCATGGCAACTGTTGGCAAGGTTGATGGAGGGGCTGGCAGCCTCCATCAAGCTCCTAGTAAGTATTGGCAAGGCCGATGGAGGGGCTGGCAGCCTCCATCAAGCTCCTAGTAAGTATTGGCAAGGCCGATGGAGGGGCTGGCAGCCTCCATCAAGCTCGTGGCAAGTGTTGGCATGGTCGATGGAGGGGTTGGTTGCCTCAATCAAGGTCGTGGTAGATGTTGGCGGGGCTGATGGACATGATAGCAGCCTCAAGCAATCTGGTGGGAGGTGTTGGCAAGGCCGATGGATGCATTGGCGGCTTCGAGCAAGCTCGTGGAAAGTATTGGCAAGGCCGATGGAGGTATTGGTAGTGTCGAGCAGGCTCGTGGCAATTGTTGGCAAGGCCAATAGATGGGTTGGCAACCTCGAGCAGGCTCATGGCAAGTGTTGGCAAGGTCGATGGAGGCAATTGTAGCCTCGAGCAATCTGGTAGGAGGTGTTGGCAAGGCCGATGGACACGCTGGCTACCTCGAAAAAGCTTATGGCAATTGTTGTCAAGGCGGATGGAAGCGTTGGCACTCGCTTGAAAGTTTTTACCAAGTGTTGGCAAGGCCGATGGAACTGTTGGCAACCTCTTGCAAGCTAATGGCAACTGTTGGCAAGGCCGATTGCAGTGTTGGCAGCCTCTCGCAAGCTTGTGGCAAGTTTTGGAAAGGCCCATGGAAGCAATGGCAGCCTCTTGCAAGCTTGTGGCAAGTGTTGGCAAGGTCGATGGAACCGTTGGTAGCCTCACGCAAGCTTGCTGTAAATGTTCGCATGTCCGATGGCAGCCTTGGTAGCCGCCCGTAAGCTTATGGCAAGTGTAGGCAAGGCCAATGGAAGCATTGATAGCCTCTCCTAAACTTGTGGCAAGTGTTGGAAGGCTGGTTGCAGTGTTGGCAGCCTCTAGCAAGCTTGTCACAAATGTTTGAAAGGCCGATGGAAGCATTGGCAGCCTCTCGCAAGCTTTTGGCAAATGTTACCAAGGCTGATGGAACTGTTGCCAACATCTTGCAAGCTTGTAGCAAATGTTGTCAAGGCGATGGAAGCTTTAGCAACCTCAACCAAGTTTGTGGGAAGTGTTAGCAAGGCTGATGGAATCGTTGGCATCCTCAAACAAGCTTATGATAAGTGTTAGTAAGGCCGATGGAAGTATTTGCACCCTCTCGCAAGCTTGTGGCGAGTGTTGGCAAGGCTGATGGAAGCGTTGCCAGCCTCTCGCAAGCTTTTGGCACGTGTTGGCAAGGCCGCTGGAAGCATTTATAGCCTCTCGCATGCTTATGGCAACTTTTATCAAGGTCGATGGAAGCGATGGTAGCCTCTCATAAGCTTTTGGCAAGTGTTGGCAAGGCCAATGGAATTGTTGGCAGCCTCTCGTAAGTTTGTGGCCTGTGTTGGCAAGGCTGATGGCAGCGTTGGCAGCCTCTTGCAAGCTTGTGGCAAGTATTGGCAAGGCCAATGGCAGCGTTAGTAACCTCTCGCATGCTCGTGGCAAGTGTTGGCATGGTCAACGAAAGCTTGGTCGGCCTCTCGCAAGCTTGTGGCAAGTGTTGGCAAGGCTGATGACAGCGTTGGCAGCCTCTCCCAAGCTTATGGCAAGTGTTGGAAAGGCCAAGGGCAGCGTTAGCAGCCTATCACAAGATTGTGGTAAGTGTTGGCAAGGTTGATGGGAGTATTGGCTGCATCTCGCAAGCTTGTGGTGAGTGTTTGCAAGGCCAATGGCAGCATTGGCAACCTCTCACAAGCTTATGGCAAGTATTGGCAAGGCTGATGGTAGCGTTGGTAGCCTCTCGAAAGCTTGTGGCAAGTGTTGGCAAGGCTGATAGCAGCCTTGGAAACCTTCCGCAAGCTTGTGGCAATTTTTGACAAGACTGATGGAAGAGTTGACAGCCTATCACAGGATTGTGGCAAGTGTTAGCAAGGCCGATAGGAGCATTGGTAGTATCTCGCAAGCATATGGCGAGTGTTTGCAAGGCCGATGGAAGCGTTGGCAGCCTCTCGCAAGCTTGTGGCAAGTGTTTGCATGGCTGATAGAGCTGTTGACAACCTCTTGCAAGCTCGTGGCAAGTATTGGCAAGGCCGATAGCAGCGTTGGCAGCCTCTTGCAAGCTTGTTGTAAGTGTTGGGAAGGCCAACGGAAGAGTTGGTAGCCTCTCGCAAGCTTGTGGCAAGTGTTGGCAAGGCCGATGGCAGCCTTGGAAACCTCCCGCAAGCTTGTGGCAACTTTTTGCAAGATCGATGGAAGCATTGGCAGCTTATCACAAGATTGTGGCAAGTGTTGACAAGGCCGATAGGAGCATTGGCAGCATCTCACAAGCTTGTGGTGAGTGTTTGCAAGCACGATGGAAGCGTTGGCACCTCCTCACAAGCTTGTGGCAAGTGTTGGCAAGGCTGATGGAAGCTTTGGCAGCCTCTCACAAGCTTGTGGCAAGTGTTGGCAAGGCCGATGGAAGCGTTGGCAGCCTCTTACAAGCTTGTGGCAAGTGTTGGCAAGGCCGATGGAAGCATTGGTAGTCTTAAGCATGCTTGTGGCAAGTATTAGCAAGGCCGATGGAAGCATTGATAGCCTCGAACAAGCTTGTGGCAGGTAGTGGAAAGGCTCGTGGAAGCTTTGGTAATATCTCGCAAGCTTGTGGCAAGTGTTGGCAAGGTCGATGGAAGCATTGGCAACCTCAAGCAAAATTTTGGCAAGTGTTGGAAAGGTGATAGAAGCATTGGCAGGCTAGAGCAAGCTTGTGGCAATTGTTGGCAAGGCCTATAGAATTGTTGGCAGCTTCAAGCAAGCTTGTAACAAGAGTTGGCAAGGCCAATGGAGGCATTCACAACATCTCAAAAGGTTGTGACAAGTGCTGGCAAGGTCGATGGCAGCATTGGCAGCCTTAAGCAAACTTGTGGCAAGTGTTGACAAGGCCGATGGAAGCGTTGGCAGCCTCTCGCAAGCTTGTCATATGTGATTGCAAGGCTGATGGAAGCATTAGCAACCTCGAGCAAGCTTGTGACAATTGTTGGAAAGGGTGATGGAAGCATTGGTAGCCTCAAGCAAGATTTTGGCAAGTATTAGAAAGGCCAATGAAAGCAATTGCAGCCTCTCGCAAGCTTTTGCAAAGTGTTGGGAAGGCCAATGGCAGTGTGGGCAACCTCAAGCAAGCTTGTGGGAAGCATTGGTAAGGCTGATGGAAACCTTATGGCAAGTGTTGGCAAGGCCCATGGATGCTTTGGCAGCCTTGAGCAAGCTTGTGACAAGTATTGTAAAGGCTGATAGAAGCATTGGTAGCCTCGAGCAAGGTTTTAACAAGGGTTGGCAAGACCAATGGAGGCGCTGGCAACCTCTCACAAGCTTGTGGCAAGTGTTGGCAAAGCCTATGAAAGTATTGGCAACCTTTTGCAAGCTTGTGGTATCTGTTAGTAAGGCTGATAGAAGCGTTGGCAGCTTCTCACAAGCTTGTGGTTTGTGTTAGTAAGGCTGATGGAAGCATTGGCAGCCTCTCGCAAGCTTTTGGCAAGTGTTGGCATGGCCTATGAAAGTGTTGGCAGCCTCTTGCAAGCTTTTGGCAAGTGTTGGCATGGCCTATGAAAGTGTTGGCAGCCTCTCGCAAGTTTGTGGCAAGTGTTGCAATGGCCTATGGAAGAGTTAGCAGCCTCTCGCAAGCTTAAGCAAGCTTTTGGCAAGTGCTGGGAAGGCTGATGGCATCGTTGGTAGCCTCGAGCTAGGCCGATGGAAGCGCTGGCAGCCTCGAGCAACCTTGTTGTAAGTGTTGGCAAGGCTGATGGAAGCATTGGTAGCCTCAAGCAAGGTTGTGCCAAGTGTTGGCAACACCGATGGAAGCATTGGCAGCATCTCTAAAGCTTGTGACAAGTGTTGGCAAGGCCCATGAAAGCGCCGGCAGCCTCTCCAAGCTTGAGGAAGCTTTTGGCAAGTGTTAAGAAGGTCAATGGCAGCGTTGGCAACCTCAAGCAAATTTGTGGTAAGTATTGGCAAGGATGATGGAAGCCTTGGCAGCTTCGAGAGACCTTGTAGCCAGTGTTGGCAAGGACAATAAAAGTGTTGGCAACCTTGAGCAAGCTTGTGCCATGTTTTGGCAATGCCGATGGAAGCTTTGGCAACCTCTGGCAAGCTTGTGGCAAGTGTTGGCAAGGCTAATGGAAGCTTTAGCAGCCTCTCGCAAGCTTGTGCCAAGCATTGGAAAGGCCGATGGAAGCATTGGCAGCCTCAAGCAAGGTTTTGAAAAGGGTTGGCAAGGCTTTGGAGGCACTGGCAACCTCTCGTAAATTTGTGGCAAGTGTTGGCAAGGCCGAGGCAGCTTTAGCAAGCTCTCACAAGCTTGTGGCAAGTGTTGGCAAGGCTGATGGAAGCATTGGCACCCTTTCGCAGGCTTGTGGCAATTGTTGGAAAGGCCAATAGAAGCATTGATAGCCTTGAGCAAGCTTGTGGCCAGTGTTTGCAAGGCCGATGGTAGTGATCTATCTCATATTTTACATGTTAAAACACTTGGTTTTTGGCATCAAATTGTGCATAATAGGGTTTAATTTTTGGTTTTGAGTTGTCATTTCTATATTGACTTTATGAACCCTAATAATGCTATTTGATGATTGTTTTGACACTTTCATACCCTAATTGTGATCTTGGGCTTTAATTCTCATTTTATTCCTTTTTAATGTCTTTTTAAGATTTATTTAGTTTTGTATCTTTTATTTTTAGATTTTTGAAGAAGCAAATTTGGAACTAAGGGATAAAGACTAAGTCAACTTCATTGAAAAAATTCAAGAGTAAGAAAAGACTTGTTTGGCATTTTAATTTCAGAATTAAAGAGCTGAGTTGGTGCCATTCAGAAATTTATTTGAGGAAGGAATAAAAGTTTTAAAGGAGCATGTTGGGTATGAAATTAGGATCAGACTTGAGGAATCGTAAGATGACACCATCATATGTGAAGTAAGAACCATATATGTGTGAATTAAATCTGATGCAAGAAGGAGCTTAGAATGACATCATCATAAGGCATAAGGAAGCATTTGGTGTGTGATTCAATGCTGATTCAAAGAAGGCATCGGGTGACATCATCATGAGGATTAACAGAGCATTTGCGCGTGAATTTAGATCTAAATCCATGTAGAATTCACGTGGCAGCTGGCTGAAGCTCAATGAAGTCACACTTTTGACACTTTAATCACATGTTCCTTGGTCCATGATCAGCATTTTTGTGCGCCATTCTTCCTCTGATTTTTCAGATTTATTTGCTCAATTTTAATTCATTTTTCCATCTCATAATTAGCCACATTTAGATCTGGAACTTTGGTTTCATCACCATTTAGCTTTAGAATTATCACCACTCACATTTTCCACAATACTTAATCCTTCATTTTTCATTTCAGCATCATTATTTACTTCTCTTCAAATTTTCCAGATTCCCTCTCTTCATTTTCTCTCAATTTTCGTCCATTTTCTTCTCTCATTTTTCCAGATTTGGTTCATCATCTTCCATCCAGCTTTATCACACGTCCAGACTTCTCTTCTCCAGTCCAATTTCGTCCACTTCAAGCTTCATTCCAGCACATAATTTCATCCAGCACACACCAATTCCAGATCTGATCTTCATCTTCATACATTCATGGAGGCTTCTCAAGGTTTGATTCAAGTGAAGAGGAAGAGTATGAGAGGCTGATCATTTAGATCTCCAAGAAAGATGACTTGATATTATGAGATTTTCAGATTTGTAATTGTTGTTTATTTTCTTGATTTCATGTTCTTATTTTGATTCTTTGAGGATTCAATTCTGAACCTATGTTTAGTTAAGGAATTTGTGATTCTAATTCAAATTTGATGAGAATATGAATGTTGAATTTAGATTTTTATGCTATTTTCAGTTATGGAATTCATGATTTACCTTGATGTTCTAGGGTTATTTCATAAGTTCTTGCTGATTCTTATTCAAGTTCTTGTGTAGACTTGAGTTAGATCCATATTGATTATATGAATTTGACTTAAGCTGTTTTTCTTCCACTAGTTTTAGTCTGAAACTTGTGTAGAACAAGGCTGAATATAGTATTAATTTCTAAGTACACTTGACCTAGATTCATTAGTGTCCATTGAGTCTAATGGTGCACCACACTTAGAGAGGTTTCTAAGTGTCTCATTTTAGGTTAATCAAGAAGGTTTATGATGTTATAATTCTAGAAATCAATGATTAATGTTAGAAAATCTGACTTGGGCTCACCATAATCATCATTCATTTCATTACAGCTAAAACAAAATTTTACAAACATTTATTGTTGCAGTATAGAGTTAGTTTAGTCACTTGAAAATTCAGATTAATTTATGGCATTTGAACAATGATTTGTGTGCTTTGCTCTCTAGGAAAATCACATAGAATACTCACTTCTACATTCTAGTAAAATTTGATAACCCAAGGTGATTAAAGGGTTCATCAGGCAGCATTGGCAACCTCGCACAAGCTTGTGCAAGTGTTGGAAAGGCTAATGGAAGCGTTGGCAGCCTTGAGCAGGCTTGTGACAAGTGTTGGCAAGGTTGATGGACACATTGGCAGCCTCTCGTGAGCTTTGAGCAAGTGTTTGCAAGGCCGATGACAGTATTGGCTGCCTTAAGGAAGCTTGTAGGAAGTGTTCGCAAGGCTAATGGAAGCGTTGGCAACCTTTCACAAGCATGTGGCAAGTGTTGGCAAGGCTAACGGAAGCATTGGCAGCGTCTCACAAGCTTGTGGTTTGTGTTAGCAATGCTGATGGAAGCATTGGCAGCCTCTTGTAAGCTTTTGGCAAGTGTTGGCATGGCCCATGAAAGCATTGGCAGCCTCTTGCAAATTTATAGCAAGTGTTAGCATGGCCTATAGAAGCGTTCGCAGCCTCTCACAAGCTTGAGCAAGCTTTTGGCAAGTTCTGGGAAGGCCGATGGCATCGTTAGCAGCCTCAGCTAGGTTATGCCAAGTGTTTCATAAGGCCGATGGAAGCGCTGGTAGCCTCGAGCAACCTTGTTGCAAGTGTTGGCGAGGCTAATAGAAGCGTTGGCAGCCTCGAGCAAGGTTTTGACAAGGGTTCGCAAGGCTGATAGATGTGCTGGCAACCTCTTGTAAACTTGTGGCAATTATTGGTGATGGAAGCTTCGGCAGCCTCTCGCAAGCTTGTGGCAAGTGTCAAAAAGGCCAATGGAAGCGTTGAAAGCCTCGAGCAAGCTTGTGGCTAGTGTTGGCAAGGCCGATAGTAGTGTTTGCAGCCTCTCGCAAGCTTGTGCAAGTGTTAAAAAGGCCAATAGAAACGTTGGCAACCTTAAGCCAACCTGTGACAAGTATTGGCAAGGCCAAGGGAGGCGTAGGCTGCCTCTCGCAAGCTTGTGACAAGTGTCTGCAAGGCTGATGTAAGAATTGGCAGCCTCTCACAAGCTTGTAGTATGTATTAGTGAGGCTGATAGAAGAGTTGGCAGCCTCTTAGAAGCTTGTGGCAAGTATTGGCATGGCCCATGGGAGCGTTGGTAGCCTCTCGCAAGCTTGAGCAAGTTGATAAGTACTGGGAAGGTTAATGGCATCGTTGGCAGCCTCGAGCTAGGTTGTGGCAAGTATTTTGCAAGGCTGATGGAAGTACTGGCAGCCTTTAGCAACTTTATTGCAAGTGTTGGCAAGGCTGAGGGAAGCGTTGGCAGCCTTGAGCAAGGTTTTGACAAGGTTTGGCAAGGTTGATGGAGGTACTATCAACCTCTCGCAAACTTGTAGCAATTGTTGGCAAGGCCAATGAGGCAATATTGATTGAAGCTCATTGTAGTAAGTATACAATCCATCGAAGAACTATGAAGATGTATTAGGATATGAGGCAATATTGGTGGTGGCTTAGTATGAAGATAAAAGTGACTATCTTCATGACTCAGTGTTTGACCTACTAGAAGGTTGAGATAAAACATTAGGGCCAGTAGGAATGTTGCAACCATTGGATATCCCTAAGTAGAAATAGGGCAGTATTTAAATGGATTTCATATCTAGGTTGCCTAAGACTCAATAAGGGCATGATGCCATTTGGGTGATAGTCGATAAGCTTACAAAATTGGCCTACTTTCTAGCAATTTGGATCAGTGATTCTCTAGAAAAACTAGCAGAGATCTATATCCAAGAAGTTATGAGGCTTCATGGAGAGCTGAAGAACATAGTGTCAGATCGAGATCCACAGTTTACCTCAAAGTTTTAGGGAGCTTTACAACGAGCCATAAGTACTGAGTTGAGATTCAATATAGCATATCATCCATAGACAGATGGCAACGAAGCAAACTATATAGAATCTGGAAGACATATTGAGAGCCTGTGTAATAGAGTTAATAGCTAGGATAGCCATCTTTCTTTGGCTAAGTTTTCTTACAACAACAAATACCATTCTAGTATTTCAATGTCACCCAATGAGGTGTTATAAGGAGGAAGTGTAGATCACCTCTTTATTGGACAGAATTAAGTGAGAGGAGTATGTTGGGACCATACATTGTACATCAAACAGCTTAAAAGATTGAGCTGATTAGACAAAGTTTATTAATAGCTTAGAGTAGGCAAAAGAGTTACACGAATAGGTGTAGAAGACTGTTAAAGTTTCTTGTGGGAGATCATGTTTTCTAAGGGTTACTCTAGTAATGGGAATCGGGAGGTCGATTAAAGCTAAGAAGTTTACTCCTCATTCAATGGTCATTTTGAGATTCTAAAAAGAATTAGACTAGTTGTTTGCAGAATTACATTGCCACCACAGTTGTAGGGTGTGCATAATGTGTTCCATGTATCACAACTTAAGAAGTATAATGTGTTCTATGTATCACAACATAACGTGTTCCATTTATCACAACCTAAGTGCTCATTACAAGCCCTTAAGTTATCTCACTAGCTTAGTTTAGAAATTAACCAAGTGTTTAATTGAATGTCACTACCCAAACAACCATGGTTCCAAGGTAACTCAAGCACAAAACTATGCAACTCAAGCATTTATTTGAACATTTACCAAACATGACAAATTCAAGGTTAATGTAAGACTAAAAATCACTTGAAAAATCATATTAACATGAAATTCATCCAAGTGGCCTAGATTTTAGAAGCTAAAGGGAAGGAAAATTAATTCAACAATCATGTTCCACTACAACCAATTACAACTAACCATGACACTAAATTCAAATTGAACTATAATTAACCATAGTCATATTATTCTAATGAAATTGAAACAAGATGAAGAAATACTTGAGCTTAGCTAAAGACTTTAAAACTCCTCTTCCATCAACTCTTCCCTAGAATTCCATGGAAAATTTAGCTAAAACCAAGAACTCCTTGCTCCTCCAAGAACTCCAAGAGGCCATGAGGTTAAAAGTGTCTATTGATGGGTTGAGCTTCAAATCCCTTTGAAATTGAGTAGGTTGAGGTTGGCTAAAAGAAAGAAAAAGAATGGTGGAAGAATTTTTGAAATTTGATGGCTAGATGAAGAGTTATGGGTGCTAGAAAATGGAGAAAGTAGAGAGAAGGTGAAAAAAATAAAGAACACTAAGAACTAGAGAGAAAGAATGGAAGAGATTAGTGAAATGGCTTGTTAATCTCAATATAGGGCTATGGTGTGTGTAATTTTAGTTTCCCTGTAGTTGAAGCTAACTAAACTAAAATGAAATATTGGAGCCTTGTCACACTTACAAAGTGGCACCTTCTTATTAGCTTGTAGATGATTTCAATGTGTGTCCAATTAATCCCATATTTCAGCCACATGTTAGGCTGATCTAAACCACCAAATTGCATCCCATACACGTCCAAACTCATTAGCTTTGACCCCATGGATTTTTGACTTCATTTGCCCAATTGATACACAAGTTACATGTCACCTATGTAAAAAACAAAATCAAAAATTTCAATTAAATAACCTGTGATATCATAAAATCTAATTTAAGCCCAGAATTAAATTCATATTTAAAAGGGAGAATTTATTAAAATAACCAAGTTTTAGGCTATACAAAATCATATAAAAATTTTCACATGAATGTAAATGAAAACTAGGTCAAACTAGTACATTTGAGAAAATGTTGACTTTTTATTTAATTACTCCCAAAATAAAATAAATGTCAAAAATATAATTTGATCACTCTTATTTTGCTCTTAAAATACACTTTGTCAATTTTTCTTGTACCTTTTTTTAGAAGTTCACTTTTAGACCCAAATACCACCAGTGCATAAAACTTAGACACTTAGGTAAATTTATAATTCTAATGCAATGTGTGTACACTTTGGCCAATAAAATTTTAATAAATGGTCCTAATTGACATACATAGGTGTGTGAAAATTGTGGTCTTTCAATTTCCCCATACTTATCTTTTGCACTTCGGGCAAAATCATATGAAAATGGACATCAAAAGAAACACTAAAATAATGAAACTAGAGAAAAAAAAAATTTTCAAAGTCACTAAACTACTAGCTCAATAACTTATACAAATTATCAATCAATGTGGTATCAATTAAGAAAGAATTATACACATCACAAACAAATCTTTACTAAGAATCAATATTAAAGAGTAGGCCTTACTAGGTCAAGCATTTTCTCTCTTTACTCAAAGTGTATAAGGTATTCAATTTTACTCAAGATTCCTTAGGATAAACCCTACCATAAGCTTGTAACCCTTCTACATGTCCACCACTAAAATGGCACTTGTAATATGTAACATCTGGGAAAATTAATCCTAGTTTATTAACCTAATAAGGGTAATTAGTGAGTTAATAAAGTGTGTAATTAAAGAGGCTTAACTTGGCATAATTATCATAATTTTAGCCCTAGAAATAGGTTTGGATTAATGGCAGGCTACTCGGGCAAGGAAAGAGGAAGAAAAAGTGAAGACTTGCTCTCTGTGCCACATGCCGCGGCACGTGGTCAATTCGCCATGGCACATAGAGATGAATTTGAAAGTAAGAAGCTCCTCTGTGCCATGTGTCAAGGCAGAAGGCATCGTGCACCACAGCACATGGCTAAAAATTAGATATATCTAATTCATAGTTGGGAGAGGTTTATGTGCATTAATGATGGTTTGAGGTGTTATTAATGACAATGTGTATTAATAAAACCTAACGAGCCATTGGGTATGAATGGGTAGTGACTATAGGTTGATATAATAGAATGTGTGGAGTTATATGTTGATGAATTCTCAAGATTGAGACAATGATGGTAGTCTTGTGCTATAATTGTAGTGTGGTTCATTTTGTCATCATTCAAGCTCGTTGAAGCTTTGGGAAGTTGGTATAGTGAGGGATAAGCCTTTGACCTCTCAAAGGTTTAAAGTAATAGGGGGAAACCTAATTTTTATAGTTGAATGTTAATTGTGTTTGTGAAATATAATTGATGATTCAAATCAATGATGCATATCAGTAATGTGTTTGATTGTGAAATGATTTTGAAAAGGAAAATTATGCCACCAACTTGTGATTTATAAATTTACCTATAGCATGTGTTTGCAAAAGTGAAGATTTGTTATATGTAATATGTTGAATGCGTGGAGTGATTGATTTTGAGCAAGTGAGATTGTTTAGCATGAATTTATTGTTTGAAATGCATAACATGTGAGAAATGTACATAGCATGATCATTGGCAAGAGTTCGCCTAGGGAAAGGAGTAGATTGGTTGAAATTCATATGGTACTAGTAGTGACCATTGAAATCAGGAACTTGCCTTAGCACCAACCATTGGAATTGAGAGGTAGCAGTTGTCTCATGATTGATTCGAGACTGTCCCACTTGTTCTATGAGGGACTTGAACCTAACTAGTCTCCACCGGTTCATGAGGAGGCTAAATTAGGGATACAACACCCCATGGTTGTTAGTATTGGGAGAAACTGAATTACATAAGTGAGTGAGTTCACCCTGGCCTGGTAGCTACTCACAAGTGAAAGACTAGGTTAGTCTATGAAGGATGTAGCCACGTGATAGCCACTGGTTTTGTGTCAGAGGTAACAGGAGGATATAAGGTTGGCATATGACCATACATATAAGTCCAACCACATGGTTGTTAGTTTTACGGTCTGGCATGTGTTAGGGGCGTATAGTTGTTATTTTTGTGACCCTATGTTGTGCTTTATGAAATATCATGATAAAGTGTGTTGTGGTAAGCTTGATCATGGTTGTTAGTTTTGTGAACTGTGGCTGAGTGTTTATTCATGATATCTGTGTATTTTCCTAATTGGATCTATTTACAATTGATATGCAATTGTATGAGTTTGGTGAAACCTGATTACTGAGTGGTTATAATCACCCCTCAATTTTTAATATTTTCAAGACCTAGCTCATCGAATATGAATCAAGGAAAACACACAAAGGCCTAGGATTGTGGAGTAATCCTCTTTATGCCTCTTTTTATTATTTCCATGTGTATTTGTTGATGTAATTGCCAACTGGGATTTGACATGATTTATGCACTAGTTGCATGATTTTGTGTATAATTTGTGTATTTTGTGTCTTGGGTTAGTGAGTTTTAGTCATAAACCCGTGGATAGGGCCAAAATATTTGTGCAAGTAGAAACATATGTATTTCAAAAGATTTAAGATGAAACTGATGATTTTGTGCAACATTTCCTTCCCTTTTGTGTTTTTTGTAAAAAATGGGGTTGAGAGGTGATTTTAGGATATGAGTGTTTTTGATTGTGTGTGGTGTGTTGTACAGGTTCACGAGAGTCTATTGAGTATGGTTGAGTGGTTGGTGTGAGCTATTGGTACGAGTGGTTGAGTTGAGACACCCATTTACTAAATTTTGTGAAAAAGTAATCAAAATAGTTTTTGGTGTCCAACTTTTTATAGAAAATGAGTTTGAGTGTGAAACTAATGCCATTAGTTAGAGTTAGGAGAAAGCTCTATGTAGACAACTGAAGCCACCTCAATTGGATGTCGAACGGAGAATTGGGACACGTTAGAAGTTCACCCCTTGTATTATCAAATAACAGTGCTGATTATTGTCAAATACATGCAATGTGCTATGGCACATGGCACCTTACACCGTGGCACATGGCATGGAGAAGACGAGCCACAGCATATATGCCGTAAGCCACAGTGCATGTGTCATTTTCTACACGAAATCTATTTTTGAGTTTTAAACTCATTGTTTTGGGTCTCAATTGATTTTCAAGCTTTTGCTTTACTTTCAAAACTCTGATATGGACTTATTAAATAATGTTTGAGATTTGAATTGTTGAAATTAGGATTCCTTTAAAATAATTTGAAAAATTCCCTTTATAAACTTTACAAGTTGGTAATCCTTTGAGGGTTAAACCCTAGATTGCCATGATTTGGAGTTATATGTGATTTAGTAAGGGAGACTTTATAATTTGGTCTCTTGGTTTTTATAGTTTGGTATTAGTTTTTCTGGTTATGAGAATTAGACTGTGGATTTGTGAATTAGGTGTGAGTTTACTTGTGAATTGTGCATTTACACATAAAAAGTTGGCAATTAACATCATACACATTCTTTTCCCCTTTGAGCAAGTGTTAATCATTTTCCTTTTATGGGATAACTTTCATCCGTATGAGGGGAGAATGGTGCAAAAAAGAAATTTGGCCGGCAACATTTTGGCAAAGGTATCAAGAAAAGTACAGGAAATCTTGGTACAAGAAGAGAATATTATCCCTAGTGAGCATATTGAGATGGGATAAGGCTCAAATCAAGCTAGAGAGCAACTGAGACCTACAATGGGCAATGAGAATATATTGCTCGAGCTGAGAAGTATGATGAAAAGAATTGAATAGAGAATATATGAGCATGATGAGATTTTGAAGAAGAGACTGAAAGATTCAATCAAGACCGTAAAAAGAGTTGGCAGTCATGGTGGAGTAAGACTCAAGAGAAAAGTGCTTGGCCATTAAGAGGAAGATTACTATGAAGAGAGTAGACCGAGGAGGCCTAAACCAATGAGGCCTAGAGGAAAAGAGCAAGAGAGCTCTATTAGTTTAGCCTTGAAGAAGTTCGTAAGATTGAATCATCTATCATTTGAGGGATCTATGGAGAACAGAGTGACTGAGAAGTAGATAGATTGGTTAGAGATGATCTTTCTATTATGACCTGCACGTCTGAGCAATGAGTATTACTTGTTACATTCCTGCTTGAGGATGTTGCAAAGTAGTGGTGGGAGAGTGTGAGACTGACAGATGGGTCTCAGTTGATATGGAGTGAGTTTAAGAGGAGATTCTTCTCCTACTATTTTCCTGCCTCTAAAGCTGAGAAAGAGGCTAAGTTTTACTGGCTAAAATTTAAGTGGTTGAAATTTTGTTTAAGTGAAATAGGGTTCATTGGAAACTCCAATGCTATAGACCTAACTTGAAAAAAAATACTAGGAAGGATTTACTTGGATTTTTTAGCTAAAATTTAAACTGTAGTCAGTTTAGGTAAACTTTTCATAGCAATTTGATTCTGGACTAAAGAGGTGTGCACTCAAGAAGCATATAAACTCCTCCGCTTACCTCGGTGCGCATTCCAGGAAGACAAGGGAAAATTTGAATGAGCATGTCTTTTTACTTACTTGCTGGATTTATTCAAAATTTTTCTGTTCATTTCATTTTTTTAGCTTCATTTTTTTTATTTTTTTGCTAATTCTATCATTTTAATTTCAAAAAAAAATCTACAAAAATATTCTTTCAGTATGTTTGTTTACTACCAATTTTTTCTAGATTTTGCTTGATTTCATTTTATTGATTTTTCTACCTTCCAATATCATTTCTATGGTGTTTTAAACTATATATTTCTTGTAGAACTTGCAAAGAACTTGGAGAAAATTTTATTCAATTTAGAGATCAATATCTTGAGTTATTAGCGTCTTCTTCTCTTTCAAACACCATTATTGATAATTCTGTGATTATTAACAACATGGCTGGATGCTTGCATACAAATAATCATGATATTCCTATAAAAAAGTACATTAGAGAGATGGTTGCACCCACCGACACATTTAGAGCTAGTGGCTTGTACTTAAATTTGTAAGAGCACAATGAATATGATATTAAACCTTCCTTGATAAATGCCTTACCTAAATTTCATGGATTTGCAGGAGAGGAAATGTAATATCCTGAATTTCTAATCCTATATTAAAGACTAATGTGGGAATAGGACTCTGAGTAGTGAAGTGTTATTTTGACTTATTAGAATGTTATATGAATAGATATGAGTATAAAAGCAGAGTCCCAAAGCAGAGCATGTGAGCATTGTGAGGATTTTCCTCACTGTACCACGTGCTGCAGCTGGGGATAGATACGCTGCGGCACATGGAGCAGAAATCAAATTAATAGAGACTTGTCCAACTCGTGAGACAGAAGAGAGAAATATGGGAGGAGAGCTCAAACATGGAGAAGAGCAAGGGCTGTGCTAGGGCAAGTTAAATCAGGAGCAAGGATAGTATCTCTGACTTGTTACTTATTAGGTAAGTCACATACTACCTTAACCTCCGAATCTATCCTATTTTCTCTTAGTTTTAACTAGTGAGAAAGTGAATTCAGGAGTTTTAAGGAGTTGATTTCTTACCTTATAGTAATAGAAAAGTTATTCAGAACTAAACTAGTGCTTTGTGATTGGTTGTAGTTGAAACAATAAAGCTTTAGAACTGTAGGCAAGAATTGGACAAATCTAGAGAGAGAGTAGTGAGAGAAAATTGCTAGAAAATGTTAAAGCTTAGAATGATAGGTAATCAGTGGTAATATATGTAATTGAGTATGAAACATGAAATTGATAGTGATTAAGTGTTTAAATGTGATAATTGACATTTTTGCTCAATAGAGGAGTTGACTCTGAATGTCAATTCTGTGTAGATACTAGTGTGTGATGCACGAATTACAAGAAAGGAGTTTAAATAGGGTTGAAGTTACATAGGTAACCCTTCCTATCAAACAAAAGGGTTGAGATAATCATATAGTTTATTATATTTATTAACTATTATAACTTTATAAAAGTAAATACAAATTGATGAACTTGTTGTTTAAGAATTTTATGCATGATTTCATATTGAAAAATGATTTTTAACATGAACATTAGTTTGTGAAATGAAATTTGAAAAGTCATTGATTCCAATGGATATATATATATATGATATGAAAGTAAATGTGGTGGAAATGTGAATAAGCAGTGACAAGTGTGAAAAAGCATGATTATCCCTGTAGGAGTTTACTTGAGATATGTAGGGATATGTGTGTGTGTGAAGATATATGTAACATCATAAGTTTCCTCATTTGTAATTATCAGTGTTTTTAAGAGTAACTTGGTCAATTTAGATTAATTGTTGATTTAGTGAGGGTTATGTAGACTAATATGGTTTTTAGATCCTTGGAAAGCCTTAGAAAGAGCTAGGTCAATGTTCAAGGGGGCCATGGCACGGAAGGAAGTTTAAAATTTTGTGAGATTTTCTTGCCATACGCCGTGACAGGCGCGTTGATGCGCCACGGCACACGTGCTAAATTAGCACTTATCAAATCAGGAATCAGACTTAAAAAATAGAAGAGAGCGACGAAGGAGAGCCTGTGGTCTGCTAGGGCATAATCCCTAGCCTACTTGGAGGTATTTGGAGCTTGATTGTTGGGTAAGTTACACATTCCCCTTCTCTCTCTTTTATGCAAAAATCTGGATTGGTGGGGCAATGGAGCTTTGATTTCAGTTCCTTTGGGATTAGACCGAACCCATTAATTTATTTAAGATCTTGGGGAGTTAAATCAAGCTTTTGACCTTAAGTTTATAAGTTTTGTGAATTTTTGGTAAGGGTTTGGACGAACCTTAAGTATAATTTGAGGATTTTGAGATAATATGAGATATTGATTAGCAAATTTGGTGTGTTGGGATGTTTAATAGAATGGTTAGAGTGTTTGGAAATGGTTGAAGTTGTTAAAAAAGGAATTTGGGTATTTTAGACACTTAAAACCTAGAAAATTCAAAGTTATCTGGAGTGATAATTGATTATTGTCATTTGATTATGTAGATTGAGTATTGCTCAAGCTATGTTATGCGTATGGAATGTGTGGAGCTTATATTAAACCATGGTAACCCTTTTGTGTGTTATAAAGGGTTGAGGTAACGGAATAATTTACACTGATTGATTATATTGCTTAATTGTTTATGAGTACATATGTGGATTTGAACTTGAGATTTGATAATCTTGCATATTGCAAAATGTGGTTTTTGTGCATGAAAAATCTATTTGTAAATTATGAAGTATGATGAAAACTATATATGAATGAGTTGAGAAATTTGTGATGTACATGTGATATATATGTTGACCGTGGGCATGATCATGTTAAGGGGTAGGAGTTCACCCATAGGAAGGAGAACTGGAAGTTCATATAGCATGTATCTCCTTAGTGTCTAGTGAGGCATGGTGTTGGAGATTTTCTCCTTAGTATCCATGCGGGATACAGCATTAGAGAGTAACGCTCCTTAGCATCAATGATACGGTGTTGGGAGTAACGACACCCCAATTTGTGTGCGATAGGGGGAAATCGTAGTCCGAAAGTGGAATAAGAGATCTTTGGCTGGGTGATCTATCTCATATTTTACATGTTAAAACACTTGGTTTTTGGCATCAAATTGTGCATAATAGGGTTTAATTCCCAGTTTTGAGTTGTCATTTCTAGATTGACTTTATGAACCCTAGTAGTGCTATTTGATAATTGTTTTGACACTTTCATATCCTAATTTGAGATCTTGAGCATTAATTCTCTTCTTTTCCTTTTTATTTCTTTTTGTTTAGAATTTATTTAGTCTTGTGTTTTTATTTTCAGATTTTGTGAGGGCAATTTTGGAATCAAAGATCAAAAGCTAGTCCACATGCTTGGAGAAATTCAAGAGATAGCAAATAAATAATGATGAAGAATTTAGGGGCTGTTGGGCGCAAATTCCAGAATTATTTGAGGGATGATGTAGCACCATTATTCAGATTTAATTGGGGAGAATTAATTAAATAAAAAATCAAAGGAGCATGGAAAGCATTGAGGGACACATCATCAAGTGAAGAAGGGGCATGGGAGGTGTGACATGATCAGATCTAATGGGAGGACATGTGGCAGCTGATTGGGAGCCTAAGGAGGAGTCACATTTCCCACATATGTTCACATGTCCCTTGCCACATTTTTCACCTCATTTTTATTCCCATTTTAGCTTATTTTCGTCCATTTTTCCAGCTCATTTCAGATCTGGACCTTCCTTGTTTTTATCACCATCTACTTTGGTTTTATCACCACTCACATTTTCCACACATACATAAGCTGAATTTTCAGATGAGAGCCTCATAATTCAGATCCCACTCTCTCACTTCAGCCATTTTTCTCTCTCTTCTTCTTCATTCATTTTCGTCCAGCACTGTTCATCCGTTTTTCAGATTTCATTTCTTCATCTTCCATCATCAACACTTGGTCCAGATCATCATTCCTTCTCTATTCAGATTTTTGTCCACTTTCTTCTCCATTCCAACTTGCATTTTCGTCCATCTCTTTCCAGATTTCCAGATTGCAACTTCTTCATCTTCATTCATCCATGGAAGCTTCTCAAGCTCAAGGTCTGATTCGAGCAAAGAGGAAGAGCATGAGAGGCTGATCATTTAGAGCTCCAAGAAAGATGACTCGACATTATGAGATTTCCAGATTTGTAATTGTTGTTCATTTTCTTGATTTCATGTTCTTGTCTTGATTCTTTGAGGATTTTGAATTTTGAACCTGTTTTAGTTGAAGACTTTGTGATTCTAATTCAGATTTGATGAGAATATGAATGTTGAATTTAGATTTTCATGCTATTTTCAGTTCTGGAATTTATGATTTAGCTTGATGTTCTAGGGTTATTTCATAAGTTCTTGCTGATTCTTGTTCAAGTTCTTGTGTAGACTTGAGTTAGATCCATATTGGTTATATGAATTTGACTTAAGCTGTTTTTTTCTTCCACTAGTTTTCGTTTGAAACTTGTGTAGAACAAGGCTGAATATAGTGTTAATTTCTAAGTTCACTTGACCTAGATTCATTAGTTCCATTGAGCCTAATGGTGCACCACACTTAGAGGTTTCTAAGTGTCTCATTTTAGGTTAATCAAGAAGGTTTATGATGTTATAATTCTGGAAATCAATGATTAATATTAGGAAATCTGACTTGGGCTCACCATAATCATCATTCATTTCATTCCAACTAAAACAGAATTTTACAAACATTTATTGTTGCATTATAGAATTAGTTTAGTCACTTGAAAATTCAGATTAATTTGTAAGCATTTGAACAATGATTTGTATGCTTTGCTCTCTAGGAAAATGACCTAGAATACTTACTTCTACATTCTAGTAAAATTTGATAACCCAAGGCGACTAAAGGGTTCATCAATTGGCGCTGTTGCCGGGGAGCAACTAGCCATACTAATTGTGGTTTCAATTGCTGTTTTAATTTGTTTTGCTTTTTGGTTTAATTCTGGAATTTGTATTGTGGCGGCTGACTTGTATTTTCTGAGCATTTGATCACTTGTTTGGTCTGTTTGCTACTGGATATAGTCATAATACTGATTCTGGACGTGGGTTCCAAAACTGACAAGTATAGCTCAAGTGCTTGTAAGACAGTGAAGGTTACTTTGCCCAGAAATTTTGCACGAATTTTGGACAGGTATAATTTTCGCTAGACATATCATTTTGAGCTTATTCTTGTTTCATTGTGTTCTTGGTTATCTTAGAAACATTTTTTATGTTGAACACAATTGCTAATTCGGCCATTAAGTTGGTTGAATTTTCGCTTGACTGAAACAGGGTTCACTGGAATTTCCAGTGCTGAAGATACTAATTCGGAAAAATACTGGGAATAATTGAATGCGAATTTTTGCTTGAAAATTGGACTGTATAACCTTATGTGTGTTGAAAGTTTCAGGTAAAAATTTCAGATCAATTTGATTCGGGACCAGAGAGTTGTGCACTGAACAAGTACATAAGGTCTACTGCTGACTCCCAATGACACTCCAGGCAGACAGAGCTGACTTTGGATGAGCATATCTCTCTCCCTGTTTGGAAATTTGGTTTATAAAAATTCCTGAGTTTAATTAAGTGTTTTATCTTTAGTTTTTTAGTTTTGAGTTTTTGCTAATTTTGTCTTCTTCACTTTCAAAAAAAATTTATAAAAATACTGCTTCAGTGTGTTTCAATTCTGCCAGTTTTTCGGAATTTTGCCTATTTTCATATTTTTAATTTTTTTCTTAACTCCAGTATCATTTCTTGGGTGTTTTGAGCTATATAAGTCTTGTAGAACTTGCAAGGTCATATTCTTCTTCTTTAAACACTTTGGTTGAAAATTCATTCATTTTTGGATAACATGGCTGGGTACTTTCATGCTAATAACTATGACAGGCCTAATGCTCAACTTGAGGACATTTTATGCTCAACTTGATTTTCTACACAGATCCATTGCTAGTCCATCTCATCCTCAAGACTCCTTCATGTCCAAGGCTTTTAAGGCTCCTAGTTATGGGATTTGCAACTCTACCATGCACACCACTTCTACTTGCATGCATGCCTATGGAAATCATGATGTTGGGGCTTTTTATCAACAACAAAGGCCCTACAACTTTCAAAACAACCAATGGGGCAGAAATTTAGTTGAGGATAATAATGGGAGCAACAACAATCCAAGTTGGATGCAACACTCTATTTTTAGTTATAAAGGCAACCTGGAGGATATCCAACCCTTCTCTATTCAAGATGGTGGGGGTGATAACCAAATGCACTCTTACCTTGAGAAGTTTGAGAACACCATGAGCAACTTTAGCCAAAAGATGGATTCTTATTTTTCCAATGGTGATTCTAAGTTGGATATGTTGCTAAAGAGGATAGATAATCTTGAATCAAGACAACGAAGCACTGATTTGATGGTGCAACAATTTGAGAATTCACTGGGTGATCCTACCATGAAGGTGAGCTTGGATCATTGTGAATGTGTACTTGGTCTAAGAGCTTATGGTTTCAGTCAGGGTGATATAGAGGCTCGGATGGTAGAATGATCATTTAGTGGTAAAATATTTGTACTGATGAAAAGAGTATGTGGTGATATGCTAAATGTATATTTTGAAAGTTTTATAGTTTTACTCTCCTATGGTTGTGCATGTTAATTACTATTAGTGAATTATTTTGTTCTTGAGATGTTTATCTCACCTTGTGGTTATATTTTATAGGTGAGGGCTCCGGTAGGGGGCAAGGGGAAGGAAGGGGCAATCAAAGAGTAAAGAGCATTATAGTATAGCTCTTTCCTTTCTTTTTTTAGTTTTGTAATGAATATTGTCACTATATATTGCCAACTTAGGAACGTGACATTATTTTGGATATTACTTGTAGGAATTTGTGATAAATGTGTGCATCTTGGTCCAAGATTGATGTTGTGGATTAAATGTGTGTACTTAGCTAAGTTACACTTACATGTGATATATATATATATATATATTAAGTATTTTATGTGCTAAAATGACCAATTGATTTGTGCGTTGAATTTTATATGCCTTGTTGTGTTATTGTCAAATAGGGGTTTAGTGGTCATTTTAGGCATGATAGCTTATTTGTGTGATATGAATGAATTGACATGGTATGTGTGGTCTATTCGAGGTGGTCAAAGTGTCTCGGGGGCTAATGACATTTGGTATTATGAGTTGGACATCATTGTGTGTGTTTTGGGGTGAAAACAAATCATTTAGGGTTCGGGTGTCCATCTTTTAAATGGATAATTATTTGAGTGTAAAATTGGTGCCTAAATCAGATGTCGGATGTCAAATAGAGCAATTTACTGCTTGTACTCTGGATGCATCTTCTCTAGAAATCGTTCTGCCTTCCACCAGGTGTCATTATGGTGTTGCAGATAGGTAGAATAGGCTGATAAATCATTAAATCTCTTTATGAATTCCTCTTCATCTAAATCTCCCTATCTAAACGCATGAAACTTTTCCTCTTTCTCAGTACAAAAAACTGCTGGGAAATAATAGTCGAAGAATATCTTCTTGAATTCTTCCCAAGAATACCTTACACCACCAATTGGCCTCACTGAATCCCACCATCTCTTGGCTGCTCCGACCAACTAAACTGTAGCTAAGGTCACTCTCTACTATGAAGTGCAGGTTACCACCTTGAATATTGTCTTGAGATGCTCAATCTACTGCTTGGCTTCTCCTTCTCTCGTACTGCCATCAAAAGTAGGTGGATTGAACCTCACATATGTCTTCTAGACTCGGTCAATAGATGGATCTGTATCAACTCCAATAGTTTGTCTACTATTCGAAGTTTGAGGCAGCTCAGGTCTGCTATGAACTTCTTTCAGTATTGGCCTTTCTTGAGCTTCTCTTTCCTCTTCTTCATCTCTTCCCCACAATAACACATCATGCTCTCGAACTGTTTGCCAGATATCGATCATCATATCCCTTAATTCTTCTAACAAGACATCTCTTTTATCAGCTTGTTAAGGCATATTCAGTTGAACCTTAGGCACAGGTTCATCCTCAACCGGATGCCTAAACACTCGGGTGCTACGAGTAGCTCGAGTACCTCTTCTTCTCATTTTCTCCCCTCCTAAGGATGAAAGTAGCAAAAAAGTTAAGGAAAAGGGAAAGAATGGTGTAATGAATAATATATAAGTTGTTAGAAGCTAGAACGAATGCAGAAAGAAAGAAAAATTGGATTGATACACCAAACAAACTAGTACCAATAATTTGTAATGCTCTCACTGACATTACCATACGCTCCACTACAAAAATCACTAATTACTTTTAATTCTTGAGTTAAAAATTATTGAAGACATTGGGATCCTAATAAAAGATTTTTAGAAAACATTTTATACTCATTTGGGTTATTCAACACCATACACAATTACATACACAGCGGAACCATACAGATTGGGTACATCAAAAGTCTAAAAAACATGTGCATCACTTAAAAATAAAGTGAAAAATTACACCGTGTGCCGCAGCTTGTGCCACATACACCGCGACATGTGGCACAGAGACCACAATCGCCTGCTCTATGCCGTGCGCTGCGCCATGCGAGTACATGCTCCGCGGTGCACACATTTGCTATCAAATGGCAGTTTCTAATATGAAATTTAGATGCACGCCATTTTCACACGCGAAGTCCGATTGGCATGGCTCAAGCTCCCATAAGAAGCTTATTTCAAAATCTAACTAATAACACTAGTTTCATCCTAATTTGATATTTCTATCAAAAATTGGATACTAAAGTGTACTTTGACCATTTCTTGTCAAAGTTTTGCCACTTAAGTATCTCAATTCGAAACCAAATGTCATTAGCCACTTTTGGGTCTTGACCAAGTTCAAATGGAAAAAATACACCTAATTATCCATACACAAGTACAATATAACTCACATACACAAATTTGGCCTATAATCTGCCCATTTTACACTTTGGGCCAAAACCACATTTTCACATTTCTAGTATTATATATGGCCAAATCACTCCGTTTAATATCCACACATTTCATATACACACATAATTATATCCATTCACTAGCCTTTCCAATCATCTTCTCATTCACACACATATAAGGCTAGGGAGTTCAAAATTACAAAAGCATACCATAATCATAACTAATGCAGATGTACAAAATTCTATGGCAACTTATACATAGTTTTGACTCAAAATTCACAAATCATTACACCATTTCTTACAAAGATTTAGGCAAGAGATGTTAGCTCAACCTATATCCTTTCCTTTTGACTTACTAGTACCAAAACTTGAAAATATAAATAACCACAGGTGAGATAAAAATTTCAGTCACCAGATATAACTCATCAAATGTCTATTACCACAGATAACCATGTCAAAGTAGCTGAAAACATTATATAGCATATATATATACAGTATATCAGCACTAAATTATCTTTTTTGCATATAAATCACATTTCAAACACTTTTACATCACAGCATGATCAACTATCTACCAATCCTCGAATGCTCCCTGATGTGAAACTATAGGCTCTTTTGAATCAATGACTTGTTGACCCGAGCTCACATTCGGTGGTAGAAAGACTCGGCCAAAGGTAATCTTACCTACCTACAGACTATGGTTTCCTTCTTCACACACTTGCGGTAGAGGTTTCATTGACTCCTAACCGCATCTTGACGAGCACTAAGGAGTTGCTAGAGTGCCCGGATGTCCCATGGTAATAGTCCCATAATATGCTGTGCCAGATTACCCATGGTAACAGCCCAAATAATGCTGCACCGAATGTCCCATGGTGCCAGCCCGACCATATGGATTTGTCACTCATAAATCTCCATACACATACAACCCCACATATCTTGGGTGAAATCCCACCCCCTATGATCATGCTCTTTCACATAACTTCCACTACTTATACATCTTTCCACAATATATATATATACTCCTGAAAATCAATAACTTTTCGAATTCATTTCATAGTGCAAAATTCATGCTAAAACTCATAAATTCACAATTTAATATTTGACATTCACTTTTACACAGTTATAATAGTTAATAAATATAATAAACTATATGGTTACCTCAACCTTTCTATTCATGAGAAAGGGTTACCCGTGTGGCTTCAACCCTATTCAAGCTCCTCTCTCATAATTCGTGCATCACACACTAGAATATACACAGAATTGGCATTCAGAGTCAATTTCTCTATTGACCAAAAGTGCCAATTATCACAATTAAACACTTAATTGCTATGAAATCCACATTTCACACTCGATTATGCACATTACCATTGATCACTCCTCATTTCAAGCTTTAACATTTTCTAACAATTTTTCTCTCACTACTCTCTCTAGATTAGGGCAATTCTTGCCTAAAGCTTCATAACTTTATCGTTTCGACTCTAACCAGTTGCAAATCACTAGTTTAACTCCAGAGAACCTTTTTCACACTATCGGGTAAGAAATCAACTCCTTAAAACTTTAGAATTCACTTTCTCCTTGATCAAGACTAAGAGAAAATAGGGTAGATTTAGAGGTTAAGATAGTACGTGACTTTCCCAATAAGTAATGAGTCAAAAACACCATCCTTGCTCCTGATTTAGCTTGCCCTAACACAGCCTTGGCTCTTCTCCACTCTAAAACTCTCCTCCCATGTTTCTCCCTTCTATTTTTCGAGCTGGACATATCCCTATTAAACTGATTTTTGTGCTACTCACCGCAGTGCATCTACCACCTGCTACGGTGTGTGGCACAATGAGAAAAATTCTCACTATGCACACTCGCTCTACTTTAGGACCCCGCTCTTCTAGTCATTTTTGTTCATATAACATCCCAATGAGTCAAGATATCACTTCACTACTCTGAACCCTAATCCCTACATTAAATCACTAACTCATCCCTAATCAATCATTAACACAGGATTAGAAATTTAGGATGTTCCAGTTCTCCCCTCCTTTTTAAGAATTTTATCCCCAAAATTGAAACAACCATTAACTGAGGGTATAGCTGTCTCATCTTAGTTTCTGTCTCCCAAGTCACATCACCAGGAGTCATACCCTTTCAAAATACTTTCACCAGTCGAATAGTCTTATTTCTTAATTGCTTATCTTTCACATCCACTATTCATTCCAGTTCTGTCCTATAGGTCATATTTTCTCGTAATTTTACTTCTTTAGGCTCAATTACATGAGAAGGATCTGGTTGGTACTTCTTGAGTTGAGACACATGGAACACATTATGAAGCCTAGATAACTATGGAGGAAAAGCAATTCAATAAGCAACTGGTCCGATCCTCTCTAGGACTTCGAATGGACCTATGAATCTAAGAGTCAATTTCTTAGCTCTAATTGATCTCCCAATTCCTGTTACGAGCATAACTTTCAGAAACACGTGATCACCTGTCAAAAACTCCAATGGTCTCCTTCGTCGACTAGTATAGCTCTTTTGCCTATTTTGAGCTGTCAATAACTTCTATCGTATCAACTCAATCTTCTGAGTAGTTTAATCCACAATATCTGCCCTAATATGCTTCTTTCACTCAATTTAGTCTAACACAAAGGTGATTGACACTTTCTTCCATATAAAGCTTCATATGGAGCCATATGAATGCTAGAATGATAACTATTATTGTATGCAAATTCAGCCAATGACAAATAGCTATCCCAACTACCACGCAACTCTAACACATAACATTGCATAGAGTCTGAATGGTTCGCTCTGTTTGTCCATCAGTCTGAGGATGATAAGTAGTACTAAACTTTAAAGTAGTATCCATGGCTCTTTGTAATGATCCCCAGAACCTGGATGTAAATTTCGGATCTCGATCAGAGACTATTTCCTTAGGCACTCCATGTAAACATACAACCTCTCAGATATAGGTCTCAGCCAACTTCTCCAAAGAATCATTGATCCTGATGGCTAAAAAGTGGGTTGACTTAGTCAATCGGTCAACAATCACCTAAATAGCATCATGTCCTGATTGAGTTCTTGGCAATCCAGAGATGAAATCTATGGAAATGCTGTCCTATTTTCACTTAGGTATTTCTAATGGCTATAGTATACCAACCAGCCTTTGATATTCAATTTTCACTTTCTGGCACGCCAAACACCGAGCTACAAACTCTGTCACATCTCTTTTCATTCCTAGCCACTACCAATAATGCTTAATGTCCTAATACATCTTTATAGCTCCTAGGTGATTAGTGTATTTGCTGCAATGTGCTTCATTTAGAATCACTCTTCTTAAATCTTTATTGTTAGGCACAAAAATTCTATCCTAATAAACTATGAATCCATCATCATTAAAGCTAAAATCTGTACCTAGATTCGACTCAACCTCTTCTCGAATCTTAAGAAGATACTCATCTTCCAATTGTGCCATTCTCAATTCCTTCTAAAAATCACTACTAATCATAGTGGTATAAGCACTAACTAAAGCTTTTAATGGTGCATCCTGTTGAGAATCAATGAAAGACTCCATTAAGTTGTGTTCTTGGATCATTAGACTGGCTATATGTAGCATCTTTCTGCTCAACACATTAGCTACTACGTTAGCTTTCCTCGAATGGTATTTCAACTCAAAGTTATAGTCTTTAAGCAATTCCATCCATCTTTTTTGTCTCATATTCAATTCCTTCTAGTCCATTAGATACTTTAAACTCTTGTGGTCACTGAATACACTAAACACTGATCCAAACAAATAATGACACCAAATTTCAATGCAAAAACCACTGCTGCTAGTTCTAAATCATGAGTCGGGTAGTTCTCTTCATGTGGCCTGAGTTGTCTTGATGCATATGCCACAACTCTTCCATCCTGCATTAGTACGCAATCCAAACCTCTTAGAGAAGCATCTGTATACACCTCATATGGTAGTCTTGAATTCAAAATTATTAACACAGGTGCAGTAGTTAGTCTCTCTTTCAGCTTCTGAAATGCAGTCTCACACCTATCATCCCAAATAAAAGGATGATCTTTTTAGGTCAATTTCATCAATGGGAAAGCAATTTGAGAGAAACCTTGGATAGACCTTTAGTAATATCCACCTAATCCTAGAAAACTTTAAATTTTTGTAACAAAACTAGGCCATTCCCATTTCAACATAGCATCAACTTTATGAGGATCAATAAAAATCGCATGTTGTTTCTCATCTTCCAAATAAATCAGAATGTTATTGATGAAAATCACAACAAACTGGTCTAAGTATGGTCTAAAGATAAGATTCATATAATCCATGAAAACTGCAGGTGCATTAGTCAAACCAAATGGCATGATAAGGAACTCATAGTGCCCATAACACGTACGAAAGGCTATTTTAGGTACATCTTTCTTAGAAACCTTTAGCTGATGATACCCTGACCTCAAGTCAATCTTGGAAAAGACTGAGGCTCCTGCCAATTGATCTAGTAGATCATCAATCCTGAGTAAAGGGTACTTATTCTTCACTGTCACCTTGTTCAACTGTTGGTAGTCGATGCACAATCACAAATTGCCATCCTTCTTTCTTACAAACAACATTAGCAAACCCTAGGGTGATGCACTTAGCCTGATGAATCCTTTGTGAAGCAAATCCTCAATCTGCTTCTTCAATTCATTCAATTCTAAGGGTGACATCTGATACGGGGCTTTAGAAATTGGTTCTGTACCAGGAACCAAATCTATTGAGAATTCAACTTCTCTTTTCAAAGGTAATCTAGTCATCTCCTCAGAAAATTCACTTACTACTCCAATCTTCTCAATACTAATATCATACACACTACTAGCAACACAAACTATTATGTAGGCATCACAGCCTTGCCTGATTAGCTTTTTAGCTTGCACAACTGATAGGAATGCAAATCAGATCACTCACAGATACTCGATCCTTAAATATAATCTCAACTATCTGACATGCTCTGCTAGTAATACTTTGAGAGTCCATAAGGCGTAGTCACTTTAATTTCATGGGTAACTCTTTCAATTCTAACTTCAATCTATCTACACATTCTTTTGAAATGAATGAATGTGTAGCTCCTGAATCAAATAAAGCTTCAATTCTATTACCACAAATAGAAATAATACCTTTGATCAGGCTCATAAATGCTCTAGCCTCTTCTTGCGTCATAACAAATACTTGTCCTGGAATCATGGTACGTTGCTATGCCATCTCAACTCCACCTTCAGAACAATATTTGGCAATATGGCCTAGCTTCCCACACTTGAAACAGGACCAATATTTTCTCGCATGGAATCTGCCACAAACACTACTACACTGGGGTGACCTTCTAGTGCTAAAAGTAGGGAGCTGATGTGTTCAAGGCTTGTCTTGAAGATTGTTGAGGCCTATTTCTGACCCCAGTACTCCTCTATATAGATTCTCTCTGAAGTGATCGAGTCTGAGAACTTCTACCAAAACTCTTCTTCTCACAAGCTCCAAAACTACTCAAGCTATACACAGGCTTCTTTGATATGCTAACTGACGGACCCAAAGAAGGTGTAAATCTTCCCATACTATCTTTCTTCTTCTCAACCTCTACTTCTATGCCTCTCTTCGTAGCTATTCTTAACTTATGACACATATCCTTATAAGTAGTAATGTCGAATAAAGCAATTTGTTGCCTATACTCTGGACGTATCTTCTCTAGAAATTGTTCTGCCTTCCACCAGGTGTCATTATAGTGTTGCAGATAGGTAGAATAGGTTGATAAATCATTAAATCTCTTTATGAATTCCTCTTCTTCTAAATCTCCCTGTCTGAATGCATGAAACTCTTTCTCTTTCTCAGTATGAAAAGATGTTGGGAAATAATAGTTGAACAATACCTTCTTGAATTTTTTCCAAGAATACCTCACACCACCAGTCAGCCTTACTGAATCCTACCATCTCTTGGCTGCTCTGACCAATTGAATTGTAGCTAAGGTCACTCTCTGCTCTGAAGTACAGGTCACCACCTTGAATATTGTCTCAAGATGCTCAATCCATTGCTCGGCTTCTCCTTCTCTCATACTGCCGTCAAAAGTAGGTACATTGAACCTCACATATGTCTTCCAGGCTCGGTCGATAGATGGATCTGTAAAAACTCTAACAATCTATCTACTATTTAAAGTTTGACGTGGCTCAGGTCTACTATGAACTTCTTCCAGTATTGGCCTCTCTTGAGCTTCTCTTTCCTCTTCTTGATCTCTTCCTCGCAATAAAACATCATGCTCTCTAATTGTTTGTCAGATATCAATCATCATATCCCTTAATTCTTCTAACAAGCCATCTCTTCTATCAACTTGTTGAGGCATATCTGGTTGAACCTTAGGCACAAGTTCATCCTCAATCGGACGCTTAGACACTCGGGTGCTATGAATAGCTTGAGTACCTCTTCTTCTCATTTTCTCCCCTCCTAAGGATGACAGTAGCAAAAAAGTTAAGGAAAAGGGAAAGAATGGTGTAATGAATAGTATATAAGTTGCCAGAAGCTAGAATAAATGCAGAAAGAAAGCAAAATTGGATCGATATATCGGAGAAACTAATACCAATAATTTGTAATGCCCTCACTTACATTACCATATGCTCCACTATAAAAATCACTAATTACTTCTAATCTCGAGTTAAAAATTGTTGAAGACATTGGGATCTCAATAAAAGATTTCTAGAAAACATTTTATACTCATTTGGGTTATTCAACCCCATACACAATTACATACACAGTGGAAGCATACAGATTGGGTACATCAAAAGTCAAGAAGACATGTGCGTCACTTAAAAATAAAGTGAAAAATTGCATTGTGCATCGTGACTTGTGCCACATACACCGTGGCATGTGGCACAATGACCACAATCGGCTGCTCTATGCCGTGTGTTGTAGTATGTGAGTACATGCACTGCAACGCGCACACCTGAATTTGCTATCAAATGGCAGTTTCTGATATGAAATTTAGATGCATGCCATTTCCACATACGAAGTCCGATTGGCATGATTCAAGCACCCATATGAAGCGTATTTTAAAATCTAACTAATGACACTAGTTTCATCCTAATCAGATATTTCTATCAAAAATTGGATACTAAAGTGTACTTTGACCATTTCCTGTCAAAGTTTTGCCACTTAACTATTTCAATTCGAAACCAAATGTCATTAGCCACTTTTTGGGCCTTGACCAAGTTCAAATGGAAAAAATACACCTATTTATCCATACACAAGCACAATATAACTCACATACACAAATTTGGCCTATAATCTGCCCATTTTACACTTTAGGCCAAAACCACATTTTCACATTTCTAGTATTATATATGGCTAAATCACTCATTTCTAGAATTATATATGGCTAAATCTCTACCCATTTCATATACACACATAATTACATCCATTCACTAGCCTTTCCAATCATCTTCTCATTCACACACATACAAGGCTAGGGAGTTCAAAATCACAAAAACATGCCAGAATCATAACTAATGCACATGTACAAATCCTATGGCAACTTATACATAGTTTTGACTTAAAATTCACAAATCATTACACCATTTCTTACAAAGATTTAGATAAGAGATGTCAGCTCAGCATATATCCTTTCCCGTTGACCCACTAGTACCAGAACCTGAAATTGTAAATAACCACGGGTGAGATAAAAATCTCAGTAACCACTTATAGCTCATCAAATGTCTATTACCATAGATAACCATGTCAAAGTAGCTGAAAACATTATATAGCATATATATATACACAAAATATCAATACTAAATTATCTTTTTTGCATATAAATCACATTTCAAACACTTTTACATCACAGCATGATCAACTATCTATCAATTCTCTAAAGCTCCCTGGCGTGAAACCATAGGCTCTTTTGAATCAACAACTTGTTGACCTGAGCTCACTTTCGGTAGTAGAAACACCCGAATAAAGGTAATCTAACCCACCTACAGACTATGGTTTCCTTCTTCACACGCTTGCAATAGAGGTGTCGTTGACTTCTAACTACGTTAGGGCACCAGGGAGTTGCCAGATTGCCCAAATGTCCAATAGTAATAGTCCTATAATATGCTTGAGTGAGAGGTGGAATTTTCTATTGACCTTTATACTTGGAATAAAACTATCAAAAGCTCCGTATTGGATGTCTCCATCAGAGTTGGCAGAGCTAAAGAAACAATTAGAGGAATTACTAGAAAAAGGGTTTATAAGACTGAGTATGCCTCTGTGGGGATCACTGGTGTTATTTGTGAAGAAAAAGGATGGTAGTATGAGACTTTGCATTGACTACAGACAGCTAAACAAAGTGATAGTCAAGAACAAGTATCCTTTGCCAATGATTGATGATTTGTTAGATCAGTTGGTTGGAGCTGCAGTGTTCTCTAAGATTGACCTACGATGAGGCAACCATCAGTTGCGAGTTAGGGTCAAGGATGTACTAAAGACTACCTTTCACACTAGATATGGTCACTATAAGTTTTAATGATGCCGTTGGATTGAAGAATGCTCCGGCAGTGTTTATAGACTACATGAACAGAATCTTCCGTCCTTATTTGGATAAGTTCGTGGTAGTATTCATTAATGATATTCTAATTTAGTCAAGAGACGAGGAAGAGCATGTGAAGCATCTTTGTACTATCCTGCAACTTTTAAAGGATAATAAGTTGTATGCCAAACTAAAAAAATGCGAGTTTTGGCTAAGGGAAGTGAGATTCCTTGATCATGTGGTGTCGACAGAAGGAATTATCGTAGAACCACACAAGGTGGATGCTTTGTTGAAATGGGAATCGCCTATCTTAGTGATAGAGATTAGAAATTTCTTGGGATTGTTAGGCTACTATTGGTGATTCATTTAGGGATTTTCACAAATTACATCTCCTTTAACTAAGTTGACCCGAAAGGATTAGCCGTATATGTAGACCGATAAGTGTGAGTCGGCATTTCAAGAGTTAAAGAAGAAACTAACATCTGCTCCAGTATTCGTTATTCCTAATCCTCAATTACCATATGTGGTTTATACAGATGCATCATTGAAAGGTTTAGGGTGCATTTTAATGCAAGATGAGCGAGTTGTTGCCTATGCCTCAAGAAAATTGTGACGGCATGAGGAGAATTACCTGACTCATGATCTGGAGTTAGTAGCAGTAGTTTTTACCTTGAAAATTTGGCGACACTATCTCTATGGGTCTATGTTTGAAGTATTTAGTGATCACAAAAGTCTGAAGTACTTAGTGGATCAGAAGGAACTGAACATGAGGCAACGTAGATGGATGGAATTTCTCAAGGACTATAACCTTGAGATCAAGTATCATTCGAGTAAGGCCAATGTGGTGGCAGATGTATTAAGTAGGAAAACGGTGCATGTTGCTCATATGATGGTTCAAGAGCATCAATTACTTGAGATTTTCTTAAATACTTAAAGGAAAGCACATCAGATGGCATTGTACAATGTGCAATAGTCATAACCAATGAATTCTGGAAAGAGTTGCAAACTATTCAGTTTGAGGATGAATATCTACTCGAGATTCATGAGGATATTGAAGAGAGGAGACCCACATAATTTAGATTCAATGATGATGAATATGTGACTTATTGGATCAGATTTGTGTGCCAAGTAATGAGGAAATAAGGAAGACAATCCTAGAGGAACCATACCATAATGAGTATACTATTCACCCTTATGTTACCAAGATGTATTAGGATATGAAGCAAATGTGGTAGTGCCCAGGAATGAAGAAAGATGTAATAGAGTTTGTGATTAACTATCTGACGTGTCAAAAGGTTAAGATTGAGTACTGAAGGCCTAGTATTATATTGCAACCACTAGAGATCCTAAAGTAGAAGTGGGATAGCATATCACTAGATTTCATCACTGGATTACCTAGAACTCAAGCAGGCTATGATGCAATATGGGTGATTGTGGATCGGTTGATGAAGTCAATGCATTTCTTGGTAGTGAAGACTACCTATTCACTTGAGAAGTACGTTGAGGTCTATGTTAATGAGATAGTGAGACTTCATAGGGTGCCAAAAGACATTGTCTCTAATCGTGATCTGAGGTTTACATCAAATTTTTTGGAGAACGTTATAGAGAGCAATGGGCACTAAGTTGAGATTTAGCATGGCCTATCATCCACAGACAGATGGCCAGACTGAGAGGACTATCTAAATACTCGAGGATATATTATGAGCTTGTACTTTAGAGTTGAGAGGCAGTTGGGATACACATCTACCGTTAGCAAAATTTGCTTACAATAATAGTTTTCATTCTAGCATTGGAATGGCATCGTATGAGGCATTATATGGAAGAAGATGTCTATCGCCTCTATGTTAGATAGAATTAAGTGAGAGAAGTTTGTTGGGTTTGAATTTGGTAGACCAAACCACCCAAAAGATCTTAACTAATTAAGCAAAAGTTGTTGACAGCCCAGAGTCGATAAAAGAGCTACGCGAATCGGCGTAGAAGATTGTTGGAATTTTTGGTTGGTGATCATGTATTTTTGAGGGTCACACCAATGATTGGTATTAGGAGATTAATAAGGGCTAAGAAATTGATTCCCATTTTTATTGGTCCCTTTGAGATTTTAGAGAAGTTGGGACCTACTGCCTATTAGATTGCCTTGCCATCAAGTTTATTCGGTGTTCACGATGTGTTCCATGTGAGTCAGCTCAAGAAATATCAACCCAATTCTTTTCATATTATTGAGTTGGAAGAGGTGGAACTCCAGGAAAACTTAACTTATCAAGCTGAACTAGAGTGGATTATAGATGTGAAAGATCAACAATTGAGGAACAAGACCAATCAATTGGTTAAGATCTTTTAGAAGGGTATGACTCCTGGTGATGCAACTTGGGAGACCAAGGACAAAATGTGGCAATTATATCACTAATTATTTACACAGGTATGTGTTTGAGTAAGATTTTGAATTTTGAGGGCAAAATTCCTAAAAGGAGGGGAGAATGAATTGGAGTGGTGTGGGACATGCTCAAGTAGTTTGACATCATCTGAACCTAATTAAAACAAAAGAAATAAAATAAAAAAGAATTTTAGGGCCTTGTCATACTTGCAAGATGGCACCATCCAATTAGCTTGTATAATATTCCAATGTATGTCTAATTTCCTATGTGTCATCCACAATTTTTAAGCTGATTTGATCTTTAAGTGAACCATGAAAAATGTCCAAACCATCAGCTTTGACCTTAAGGAGTGTTGACTTCAAAATTGATGTACAAATTACATGCCACTTATATCATAAAAATCACATAATTAAATTAAATAACTTATGAAATAATTAAATCTAACTAAATATAGCATTAAATTCATAATTATAAGGAGGAATTTACTAAAATAAACAAGTTTTAGGTTGCACAAAATTATATAAAAATTTTCACATAAAGGCAAACTGAAAACTAGGTCAAACTAAGACAATAAAGAAAGTGTTGACTTTTTATTTAATTACTCTTAAACTAAAATGAATTTCAAAAATCTAATTTGACCATTCATCTTATGGACATTAAATGCACATTGTCACTTTTTCTCATACGTTTTTCTCAAAATTTTATTTTTAGACCAAAATACCCCTAGTTTGCTAAACCTAGACACTTCAGTTATTTTCCAATTCTAATACAATATGTGTACTTTAAGGTGAAAAAATATTAATAAAATGGTCCTAATTGACATAGATATGTGTGTAATAAATGTGTTTTATCACCAAGACCTTTACAAGATTTGTCAAGGGTCAAGAAGATGATAGGCAAGACATCTTTAATATGTTGAAGAAAATTGAGGTGAACATTATAACATCCTAAATTTCTTAATCATGTAATTAGTGGTTAATTGAGGGTAAAGTGGTAATTAGTGTGGGATTAGAGATTTGGATGACTGCTTGATAAATTGTTTTGTTGGCATGTTGTATGAGTAGGTATGGGTTAGAGGATCACATTTCGGGTTGAAGCAAGTGCACGTGGTGAGAATAAATCTCACTGTACCATGCGCCACAGTTTATACTGCATGCGCCGTGACTTATTGACCAAAAAATGCCTTCATAAGTCATGAAATTTTAGAAATTTCAGAAGATTGAAATTTAGAAACACATGAGAAAAGGAGAGAAGAAGGGTTGAGAAGATAGGGCAAGCTATTTCAGGCCATTGGAAGGTTCTTTTGATTGGTAACTTATCAAGTAAGCTACATATAACTCTTACCTTCCATTCTACACAAATTTCTCTTAAAATGAGTTACAGGAAAATTAAATTGGTGGAATTTAAAGGGTTTGATTCTTGTTCCATAGTAATAAAAAGATTCTTGAGAGTTAAATTAGAGCTTTGCGATTGATTTAAAGTTGAACGGTAGAGCTTTAAACCCATAAGCTTAATTTGGCCCTTAGAGAGAGAAAGTTTAGGGCAGAAATCTGATTTGAGTGAAATAAAACTGGTTAAGATGACGTAAAGTAGTAATCAAGTAGTAATAGACCTAAAATGGATAAAAGAAAAAGATTTTACGGATGAATATAGCCCTAAGTAGTAAATATGAGTTTTTTTGGTCAAAATGGACTAAATGACTAAAAGGTGCCAAATGTGTCCAGATTAGCATATTGGACATGTGAGTAGAGAAATGAAGCTACAAATAAGCTATTATGGTAGTTAAAATCCATGGGTAACCTTTCTAGTGATAGAAGGGTTGAAGTAACTGAATAACTTCATTTCTTTGACTGTTTATTATAACTGTGTGTGAGTTTGCTATGTAATGCATGAAAGTATTTTGAACTAAGCATGTTTACATTATGTGATTGTTGCATGAAATAGCCTTTGATTGAATCCAAACATTGAAACGGGTCAGTTTAAATGATATGTTAATATGTACATGTCATATGCATGAGAACAATTGATGAACCCTTTAGTCGCCTTGGGTTATCAAATTTTACTAGAATGTAGAAGTGAGTATTCTAGGTCATTTTCCTAGAGAGCAAAGCATACAAATCATTGTTCAAATGCTTACAAATTAATCTGAATTTTCAAGTGACTAAACTAATTCTATAATGCAACAATAAATGTTTGTAAAATTCTGTTTTAGTTGGAATGAAATGAATGATGATTATGGTGAGCCCAAGTCAGATTTCCTAATATTAATCATTGATTTCCAGAATTATAACATCATAAACCTTCTTGATTAACCTAAAATGAGACACTTAGAAACCTCTAAGTGTGGTGCACCATTAGGCTCAATGGAACTAATGAATCTAGGTCAAGTGAACTTAGAAATTAACACTATATTTAGCCTTGTTCTACACAAGTTTCAAACGAAAACTAGTGGAAGAAAAAAACAGCTTAAGTCAAATTCATATAACCAATATGGATCTAACTCAAGTCTACACAAGAACTTGAACAAGAATCAGCAAGAACTTATGAAATAACCCTAGAACATCAAGGTAAATCATAAATTCCAGAACTGAAAATAGCATGAAAATCTAAATTCAACATTCATATTCTCATCAAATCTGGATTAGAATCACAAAGTCTTCAACCAAAACAGGTTCAAAATTCAAATCCTCAAAGAATCAAAATAAGAACATGAAATCAAGAAAATGAACAACAATTACAAATCTGGAAATCTCATAATGTCAAGTCATCTTTCTTGGAGCTCTAAATGATCAGCCTCTCATGCTCTTCCTCTTTACTTGAATCAGACCTTGAGCTTGAGAAGCTTCCATGGATGAATGAAGATGAAGAAGTTGCAATCTGGAAATCTGGACAAGAGATGGACGAAAATGCAAGCTGGAATGGAGAAGAAAGTGGACAAAAATCTGAATAGAGAAGGAATGATGATCTGGACCAAGTGTTGATGATGGAAGATGAAGAAATGAAATCTGAAAAACGGATGAACAGTGCTGGACGAAAATGAATGAAGAAGAAGAGAGAGAAATATGGCTGAAGTGAGAGAGTGGGATCTGAATTATGAGGCTCTCATCTGAAAATTCAGCTTATGTATGTGTGGAAAATGTGAGTGGTGATAAAACCAAAGTGGATGGTGATAAAAACAAGAAAGGTCCAGATCTGAAATGAGCTAGAAAAATGGACGAAAATAAGCTAAAATGGGAATAAAAATGAGGTGGAAAATGTGGCAAGGGACATGTGAACATGTGTGGGAAATGTGACTCCTCCTTAGGCTCCCAATCAGCTGCCACATGTCATCCAATTAGATCTGATCATGTCACACCTCCCATGCCCCTTTTTCACTTGATGATGTGTCCCTCAATGCTTTCCATGCTCCTTTGATTTTTTATTTAATTAATTCTCCCCAATTAAATCTGAATAATGGTGCTACATCATCCCTCAAATAATTCTGGAATTTGCGCCCAACAGCCCCTAAATTCTTCATCATTATTTATTTGCTATCTCTTGAATTTCTCCAAGCATGTGGACTAGCCTTTGATCCTTGATTCCAAAATTGCCCTCACAAAATCTGAAAATAAAAACACAAGACTAAATAAATTCTAAACAAAAAGAAATAAAAAGGAAAAGAAGAGAATTAATGCCCAAGATCTCAATTTAGGATATGAAAGTGTCAAAACAATTATCAAATAGCACTACTAGGGTTCATAAAGTCAATCTAGAAATGACAACTCAAAACCGGAAATTAAACCCTATTATGCACAATTTGATGCCAAAAACCAAGTGTTTTAACATGTAAAATATGAGACAGATCAGTGTGTAAGGTGATAATAAGAAACCTTAAATGGTTCAAAAAGCATGATCTTAAGGGTGAGAGTTCATCCAAGTAGAGAGGTGATGATAAGACGATATGGCAAATTCTCCTTAGTGCCCGACAGGGTGCGGTGTTGGAGATATACCTCCTTAGTACCTTTTAAGGTGTGGTATTGGAGAAGATCTCTTTAGTACTTATTGAGGTGTGGTATTTGAGATGTGAGACTCATTAGTGTCTATGTGATACAATGTTAAGTCAACGACACCCCATTATGTGTATTAGGAGAAATCATAATCTGTATGTGTAATAGAACATTTTTGGCTGAGTAATTTTACCATTGTAGGTGAGCTCAAGGCTAATAAGAGTGTACATTGGTCTAAAGTAAGCCTATTGTAAATGCCCCAAAAGGGGGTGAATTGGCTAATTGAAAATTTAAATAAAATGCAGTAATAATAAGTGGATGAAGAGACGAAATCACCAATCACAAGAGTTAAAAGAATAGAGTTTGACATAGATGATTTATTCTAGTTTGGCTCCTACCATTTGAGTTTACATCTAGTCCACAGGAACCTCCTGAGATTTCCAACTATATTACTAAGATTAATCCAGGCTCTTAGCTGCCACAATACGTAAATAAAATTTTCAACAAGTCTGAAACTCTCCCCCTTACAAAGATAATAATAAATCCACTTAAGCTCCTCGAGCTTAAGTCCCTCTATTTTGAAGATGTAAAATGGGGATAAACAGAGTAAGTTCAAGAATAAACTACTACTGCTTTTAAACTCTCTTTTAAAGTAGGTATATAATCAATTAAGCTCTCTATCAATAAAATATACATAGAAGGTAGGTGAACTTTGATACTCAATAAATGCAAAATGTTCTTATTGTTCCTCTTACTTTTGTGTTTCATAAAGAAGGATAAATGATCTGTTAGACTCATAAATGTTTTCGTTGGAGGTTTCTTATCATTTGTTTCCTTCTAGCTTTGAGTTTCCTTAGATATCCTAGCTTCTCTAAGGTTCTCTAGTGGATTAGACAATAGAACAATGCTTTACGACAGAGACTTCCTCTTTTGTACAATAGCAGCTAAAAACATTAAATGCTTCTAATCAAAGCAGTTGAAGCTTACACGTTTTGATATAACAGAAAGCAAGCTTGGTGATCAAAACATATATTAGCAGCTAAACGAATTTCAAGAAAATTGATTTTAGATGAAAAGAAGGATTAAAAGATGAGTTCTAATGACCTTCAAAAGAGATATGAAAAATAGAGTACAAAGATTCATAGTAGCACTAGTGTTACTATGATCTAGCACTAGTGTTACAGTCATGAACAGACACAGAAAGAAAGTTGTAGCACAAGTGTTGTCCTTGTAGTATCGATGTAATCCAATACATAAAAGATGAAGACTCTTGATATTTTTGGAAGAATTAAAATATTTTTAAAAATATTATTTAGCACCGATGTTAACAGAAAATAACATTGAAGTAATATATTAATCAAATCCCTTTATATGATAGAAGAAAGGGTAGTATCGGTGTTAAGATGTTAGCATAGGTATTGCACAAAGTTGAGCAAAACTTAGTATAGGTGCTAACCATGTAACATAGGTGATGACATAACCAAGGATAAGTAAAGAATAAAACTGATGTTGAAAAGATAATACCAGTGCAAGGAAAAAGGTTTGAATAATAGAGAGTTAATTGCACAAGCTTTAAAAGGGTAACACTGGTGTTAGAATGAGTAGGACAGGTGTTATATGAACTATGAATCAATAGAACAATGAAGATAACAAAGGTAACACTAGTATTAAGGCATCTAGTCCTAATGTTATCAACACTTAGAAATATTTTTGAACAAATAACTTTAAGTATAAACGATTATAGTTAAGTCAAATACTTAACTAACATGTTAGCATACTTCTATTCAAATAAGCTCTCACTTAGTCAGTTTTAATGTTAAGCTAATTATTTTAATTAAGAAAGCTTGAAATGCACAAAACTTCTCTTTATTTTATAATCACCAAAACTAGGGTTCAACACCTATGGTTTCATGTCGAGGTGATTTGGAGGTTCGGTCAATAGTGATCATGCTATAAGATGCTATAAAATGTTATGTGAATGGTGAAAAGTTGGGAATGGATATATGATGTAAATCCTATGTTAATGAGATTTAAATCGTATATTATGCTTTACTTCTACATTGTTACTTGTGATAGTCAATAAGAGTGAATTATTTTGTTACTGAGATTTTTATCTCACTCTTATGGTTACATGTTTACAAGACAGGGTAGTGAGTTGGGCAATGGAAGAGAGTCTAGACTGGTTTGAGTTGTTAAAGTAGTGTATACTCTAATTTGTGTAATGAACTAAACTAAGAAGTTGTATGTATATGTGTAGATGAATTGCCACAGGGTTGCATGCATGACTTGAGTAGTCATTTTGTGGAATCTTAGCCTAATTGTATGTATTTGTGATGAAATGAATCAAGGGGTTATGATTTGAGTATGCTTGCATTGAATTATTGTTGATATTGGTTAATCTTAAGCCCAAGTTAGAAATTATGATGAAATGAGTAATTTGTAGCTAAGATTGTAATGTAAATGTAAATATGTATGTTTATGTTGAGAAAAAGGCCTAGTAGCCTATATTATGCCAAGTGTTGGCAATTTATGCAAGCTTGTGAAATGTGAAAATTGGCCAAAAAAGGGTCAAATTTCAATATACGTATATGATTGTGATAGATTTTGGTTAATCAGGTATGTTAGGTCCTTTTGGACTTGATTCAAGGCCTTGTGTGGTCTAATCAGAGAAAGGGATCGATTTGAGCGCTTAAGTGCGTGAATTTTTTAAAAAAAGTGACTTGTTATACCTGAATGTCCAAATTTTGATCAGATCGTTAAATCATATCCAAATTTGTCTCATTAGTTAGCTTATGAGTTAAGCTACATATGGGTGCTTGAACACTCCGATCGGATATCGTATGTGAAAATGGCACATGCCGAAAATTCATCATTTTTACTATCAAAATGATAGCAGAAATTCAAACAGCTGCATCATAGTGCATGGTGAGATATGCTGTGGTGTAAGCACAGAAAGTTTGGGCTTGTGGCTCTGTACCATATGCCACGATGGACGTAACACACTGCGATGCATGGCCTTAATTCCAACCTAATTTTTATGGTTTTAAGGAATGCAACAATGGAGGTGAATGTATATAGGTTATTTTTGCTACGTATTCTAATGTATTATGGTTTTTTATGATTCTGTGGAACAAGTCTTTGGTTGAAGCTTTTTAAACTAAATTTCTTATTACTAATTATGTGTTTAAAGAGTAATTTTGTTAATCTTCTCCTGTATCTAGAGGATATAGGAGGAGGTTACAAACATTCCATTGCTTGACATAATCAAGAGTATGCCTAAGTGTGCCAAATTCTTGAAAAAGTTGTGCACAAATAAGAGAGTTTCAAGCATCTTGCTACTTTCAACTTGGCCATTTTATTAGTGCAATTTTCAAGCCTCAATAGCCTATCAAAGTGCAAGGATCCAAGGACATGTGTAATTCCAATCCAAATTGGAAATGTGGTGATTCAAGAAGCCCTTGTTGACTTAGGAGTTGCCATAAATATGATGTCCAATCATATATACACTTCTTTGAATATGGGAGGATTGAAAGAATTTAGTGTGATCTTGTAACTTGCTCATCAAAGTATAGGGAAACCTAAGGGATTTTTGGAAGATATCTTGGTGAAAGTGCAAGACATAGTATTTCCAATAGATTTTTTTGTGCTAGACATGCAAGAGGGAGGATAAGGCACACTCATTCTCGGATGACCATTCATGATGACCTCAAGTTTCATTTTGAATATAAAGGAAGGTAAACTCACAATTGAGTTTTTAGAAAACAAAATTGAATTTAATATTTTTGATAGCTTTAAAAACTATTATGTGGATTATAGCCTTCACTTTGTTGATTTCATTAAGGATACACTTGATACGATCATTGATGAGGTTTCCATGCCTCTTAGATTTGAAAATGTTGAATCCTTGCTAGTTTTACTTGTTTAGACACTTATGATTCTATTTGTGTGAATTGCAATGAGGTGGTATTAATTTTATCTAATTTGCTAGAGTATGATGAGTTGCATTCACATGAGGATGAACACATGGATAACATACATAATTCATCCACTATCACTCCATTTGAAGCACATGTCATGTCTACTTCTTTCTATAAACATACTTTTGCTTTTTTGAGTGATTTGCTTGCCTTAGATGAATTTGATGACTTAAGCATTAATATTGGAATTTCTTGTAAGTCATTGATTGAATCAAGTAATGATAGTGAAATTGGACACCATGATGGCTCAAGTTCATCTTTTCCAAGTGAAATTGCACAACATCATTTGATTCCTCCTAATTTGTCTAATTCTAGAATTTGTGATAGCTTTAGTTCATTTGTGCCTAATCTTTTTCTAAGGATGGAGGAGGGTTCTTGTAACATCATGGTTTTCTAAACCTATAATTAGCTGTTGATTTGAGAAGGATTAGTAATTAGTAAAGGATTAGAGATTTGGTTGAGTAGTTGATGATTTGTGCCTTTAGGTTGTTGAATGGGTAGATACAGGTGGAAGGACTGTGTTCTGGAGCAAAGCATGTGTGTTTAGTGAGGATTCTCCTCATTGTGCCACACATCGCTGCCCAAGTTGCATGCGTCATACTGCATGGACTAAAAAATGACCCTTTAAGTCGTGATTTAAGGTGAGTTTCAGAAGGGAAGGCAAAGAAAAATGTGAAAGGAAAAAGAGAGGAAGCGAGGGTTAGCTAGGACAAGCACTTCTCAGGCATTGGAAGGTATCTCTTATTAGTAACTTATAAGGTAAGCTTTGTATAACCCTTACCTCAAATTCTACCCTAATTTCTCTTAAGATAAGTTATAAAGAAATTGAATCAAGGAAATTAAAAAGGTTTGTTTCTTACCTCATAGTAATAAAAATATTTTTGAGAGTTAAATTAGAGCTTTGTAACTAGTTTAGAATTGAAGATAGAACTTTGAACCCATAGGCTCAATTTGGGACTAATTCTATAGAAATTTGGGGTGCAAATGAGGAGAAAGAAAAATGGGACCATTAGAAGTACTTAAAAGTAATTGAGCGGTAATAGACTTAAATTGGATAACTGAAAAGATTGAATGGCTAAATACAGCCTTAAGCAACAATTAAGTATTTTTGGCCAATTGGATCAATTGACTAATAATGTCAATTGTGTGTAGATTAGCATATTTTGGGTGTGAGTTAAGAAAGGATGTTTGTAATGCACTGTAATGGTAATTGAAATTCACAGGTAAGCTTTCCTATGACAAAAGGATTGAGGTAACCAAATATCTTCCTCTGTTTAACTGTTTATTATAACTATTTGTGAGTATGCTATCTATTGCATGAAACAGATTTAAATTGATCATGTTTTATGGCATTGCATAGTTGTTTAATGAAAATGAACTTTAATTAAGCAAAATGTGATATTGTGTGAATATAACTTTGATTATATATGTATATATGGTTGTTTAATCATATGTATATATGATTATATATTACTCGAAAAGCATGATCATTATGGGTAGGAGTTCACCCGTGTGTAGATGTAGTGATAAGACTATATGGCATCATTCTCCTTAACACTCGATGGGGTGTGGTGTTGGAGAATTATATCTCTTGAGTGCCTGTTGAGGTGCGATGTTAGAGATTATTTCCTTAGTACCTATTGAGGTACAGTGTTAGAGATTAAGACTCCTTAGCATCAATGCAATGCAGAGTTGGAGTCAATGACACCATAGTCTAAAAGTAAGATAAAACACCTTTGCCCAGGTGATTCTACCACTGAAGGTGAGTTCAAGACCAATGACAGTATTATTAGTCTAAGGCAAGCCCATGGTTTCATATTAGGGTGATTTGGAGGTTCGGTCGGTAGTGATCATACTGTATATGTGAAAAAGTAGTGAAGTAAGTGGTGAAAGAAATGAAATAATTTATATAGATGAACTTTAAAGTGAATGTATGTTTAATTATATATTATGCTATACTTTTTTATAGTTACATGTGATAGTCAATACTAGAGAATTATTATGTTACTGAGATTTTTATCTCACCCTCGTGATTACAATTTTACAGGACATAGCAATAAGCTAACAAAGGAAAAGAGTCCTGGCCAGCTTAGAGTTTTTGAAGCCATATGAACTCAGAGTTTATTTAATGAACTGAATCTTTTGTGGTTAATGTGTAAATGAGTTGCCATAGGAATTTGCATATATGTTTGAATTGTAAATTGTGGGAAAATTATAGTGAATTTATGAATCATAGCCCATGTGTAGAAATATGTGGTGGAATGAATTGTTTGGGCTAAAGGAGTATTTTATGATCAAAAAGACCAAGTGAGCCAAATTGTGCATAATTATGAAAAGTTGCGGTTTATGGAAATTGGCCGTTGAGCAACCAAATTTTGATATGTATATATATGAGAAAATGTGGTCAATTAGGTGTAATAAGTCGTTTTGGACTTGGTTTAATGCCTAGAATGGTCTGATAAGATAATGAGATTCATTTGAGCGCTTGGATGTGCCAATTTTGTGAAAAAATGACTTTTTACACCTATGTGTCTAAATTTTGATTGTACCATTAGATTGTGTCTAAACCTATCTCATTAGATAGCTTATGAATTAAGCTTTATGTGGGTACTTAAATCACTTCAATCGAAAGTCATATATGAAAATGTTGCATGCTGAAAGTTTGTTATTTAAGTTATCAAATCACAACTGCAGAATTAGGCTTGTGTACTGTAGCACATGTCACAAAGAAGGTCAAGGCATATGGCTCTGTATCACATGCTGCGGCACATGTGTTGTCCACCGTAATGCATGGTGTAATGTTTACCTTGACATTACCAAAATTCACCACACAATCACAATAACCAATCATAATTAGGAGCAAAGATTTGCTCCTAATCTCACATTATATATAAAAGGGTTAAAACTAATAATCTTTTAAAAATAATTGAGGAATATTTAGAATCCCATAAAAACCCTTTAAATTGATAGTTTAAGCTCAAACTTAATGTTTTAAATAGGCATTGGAAGCATGGAAAAGTTTTGGGAAGCAAACCACTTCAAAACAAGGGGAAAAATGTCATTTTTGAGTGTTTTGGTTCGTGTGCCATGGCTTGTGGCACAGAATGACAAGTTTCCTTACTGTACTGTGTGCTGCACCTTGCACAAAATGCGCCGCGGTGCACCTGTCTATGACAGCAATGCTGTCATGACTGCCTTTCTGGACGAATTTCAAACACGCACCATTTTCACATACGATGTCCGATTGGAGTGATTCAAGCACCCACGCGAAGCTTATTCAATAAACTAACTAATGGTACAAGTATTGTTACGATCTGACACTGTATGAGAATTTTAGACACTCGGATGCAAAAGTTAATTTTTCAAAGAAATTTTCAACCATCCAAGTACCCAAAACTCATAATTTGTACCATTAGCCCATTGTGAGGCTTGAACCAAGCCCAATAGATCAAAATACACTTGAGTGACCAATCAAATACACAAAAACATACCAAACACAAAATTTGGCCACTCAGTGGCCATTTGCCCAATATGGTCAAAATGCACAATTAGCACTACAAGCACTATTTGGCCTCTATTGCCACATAATACACTACCAATACATTATCACCACTTAGATAAAACATTCCTTGAACTTGTATTAGCATTTTAGCCCATTACCACAAAAATTACCACACATTCACCTCATATACAATATTGGGCTAAAATACACAACATCATAGTATGAAACAAGTGCAATGAATCAAAAAGATATGCATTCCTAGTTGGCAACATATAATATCATATAACAAGTTTATGCACACCACTCAAACCAAAATCGGGCTTTACAAAGAGTGTAGCAGATATGCTAGCCCCTGCCCGATTCCCTCCCTAGCTCAGTCTCACTGGTAGCACCTGTAAAATGATAATCCATGGGGTGAGGTAAAAATCTCAGTAACTAAGATAATCTACATTATTGATTAACAAGCCAAGTTATAAACAAGTATTAAAATGAGTAACATAATCACATCATATAATATCACCACAAATTTGCATGATGATCCCTAATCATCCGATCCTCCAATACTCCCGACCGAACTAGTAGGCTATTTCACAGAACCAAACTACATGTATGGTCCCCAAGCTTACCATCCATGGTAGGACTACCCGGCCAAGGTGTCCTAAACCACTTCTGGAGTATTGTTTCCCCCTATTACAAGTAATTGGGGTGTCGCTACTCCAACACCGCATCCTACGGATGCTAAGGAGCATAGTCTCTAACTCCGCACCCTTTTGGGTACTAAGGAGAGTAAGTCTCCAACACCATACCATTTTCGAGCATTAAGGAGAGTAAATGCTGCACCTGATGTCCTGAGATGCTAGCAATGCCATATGGACTTAATCTTCATATCTTCACTAGGGTGACCTCCCACCATCTAATATGCCACATTTTACTACATATCTCCACTTGAACATGCATAAACAACTTTCTAAACAAATAAATAAAACCTTACCATTTACTTCAAAAATATAGAATTTCACAAAGCAATACTCTACTCATTTTCTAAAATAGATAATCTTTAAGGAATTTATACATATATACTCAGCAATTCATAGAAAAATAACTTGAGAATAACTTATACAAGGTAATAAACAATGTAAATTATCTAGTTACCTCAACCTTTTATATTATATATTATATACATGAAAATACACATATTTATGCACATATATATTTTGAAAATATACATATGCATATATATATATATATATATTATATTTTGAATTTTATATTTCATATAAATATATATATATATATATATCAAATAAATATTCAAATATATATAAATTCATTCACACTATATTACATTTATTGAATACTTGACATTATAACTCGAGTTAGACTATTTTGTGCTCGATCTTGTAGGCCTATATGAAGTTTACAGTTGGCTAATTATGCTACTAGTTTATAAGTATAAGTAGCCTCTAACAAGACATTGTAACTATCCAATTCATATGGGGATCGACAATTCGATGCAACCTATCATATAATAGTACCACATCCCTTTTGTCATATAATATTTCGATCAAGCGTGTGAATATGAAATTGTGATTGTCCTTTACCTGACCATTTCTTTCTTGAACTTTAAGTAGATTGATATAACAATGGAAAAACCTTTCTACTGTAGTATAGTAATACATTTTTTAGTATTACTCATCAAGGGGCCTAATAATATCTTTCAATTAATATGAGGGACAAATTTCATCTTGACTACTCACATTTCTCTGCATGAATATCACTAAACTCAATCATAACCTTTATGAATACCTGATCAAATGTGACTTTTGACCAGGTTAAAGTTCAATGGTCATTATGTAGGAATCCATAATAATTTTAGGTCAAAATATTTAGTGATATGGTTACATATGAGATAAGTTTATGACATGTACCATGTAGCTTTCTCATTTGGGTCGGTCCAGTACCTTGAACCGTTTTAAGTGCTTACGACTTTGATTTTCAAACAAAATATTTGAATGTATAGTTTGGTACATGTGAGTGGTGATTGTGTTAATCCTTTCTTATATCTGGTGGATAGAGGAGAGGGGTACAATTTATCCTAGTTTGACTATGTCTAGATCTTAGGAACATCCCGATATTTCCAACTATATTACCAAGATTAATTCGAGGTCTGATTGCCTCGGTACATCAACAGACTTTTCAATAAGTTTGGATTCCTCCCTATACAAAGGTAATGATAAATCCTCTTAAATTCTTCAAGTTTAAATTCCTCTGTTTTGAAAATGAAAAATAAGAGTAAATAAAGTAAGTTCAAGAATGAACTACTACTGCTATAAAATCTCTGTAAGAGTAGATATATGAACAAGAGGCCCTCAACTAATAAATGATTCACAAAAAGTAGGTAAATTAATACGCAATTAATCACAGAAATTTTCTTGTTGGCTTGCTTTCATTCTATGTTTCAAGTTTCATAAATGAGTCTATTTATAGTTGAGAATCATAAATGATCTGTTAGACTCATAAATATTTTTGTTAAAGATTGCTTGTGTTCTGTCTCCTTCTTTCCTTTGAGTTTTCCTTGGATTTCTGAGCTCAACTAAATTTCTCTGGTAGGTGAGGCAATGGAACAATACTTTTTAGTAGAGACACCCCTTTATGCAAAGTAACCGCTAAAAACATTAAATGCTTTTGATAAAAGTAGGTGAAACTTATATACCAGTGTAGCAGAAGGCATAGGAGATGAACTAAGAAAAGATAGACAAAAGAAATAGCTTCAAGGAAATAATTATGTTTACAAGAAATTCAAAAATGATATAGAGAGAACACAGATGATTGCAGATGAAAAGAAAAGCTGCCTGATGAAATTCATAAACAACATGAATGATAGAGCACAAGAGAGAGCAAGTAGTACTAATGTTAAAGATGACAGTACTGGTGGTATAGTGATGAAAAGGCTTTTTCAGAGAAGCTTAGCATAGGTGTTATTCTAATAGTACTAATGTTGTTCATTTTCATAAATGATAGATTTTCAATAATATTGAACGAACAAAGAGTATTATCAAGGAGATAATTTAGCACAAGTGTTAGAGAAAATAACACCAAAGTTAAATGGTTAACATCTTTTAAGTCCTTGTGAGAAAAGAAAAGAAGCAGTACTGATGTAACATTCTGAATTTTTAATTCTTATAGTAATATTGATTAAGGAATGAATTAGTGATTTAATACGAGATTAGGATTCTGGATAGTGAAATGATATTTTGCCTCATTAGGATGTTATATGAATAGATAAGAGTAGAAGAACAACATCCTGAAGCGAAGCATGTCAGTATAGTAAGGAATTCCCTTACTGTACTATGTGTCGTAGCTAAGGATGGATGCATTGTGGCACATGATGTAGAACTCTGATAAATAAGTTCATATGCCAACTTGTGAAATAGAAGGAGAAAGAAGGAAAAAGGGTTCAGGCATGGAAAAGGTAGAGAAACTCTACTAGGGCAATGAGTTTCAGGAGAAAGGATGACATTTTTGATTTGTTATTTATCAGGTAAGTCTTGTACTACCTTAACCTCCTATTCTACCATATCTTCTCTTACTTTAAATTAGTGAGAAATTGAATTTGAAAGTTTTAAGGAGATGATTTCTTACTCCATAATAATAGAAAGGTCATTTAGGACTAAACTAGTGCTTTGTGATTGGTTTGAGTCAGAATGGTAAAGTTTCAAATCTTTAGGCTCAATTTGACCTAATCTAGAGAGAAAGTGATAAGAGAAAATTTGATTGTCAGAAAGTTAGTGTTGTCGTGATTGGTGATTGGTCATAATTTGTGTATATGAGTATAAGTAAAGGAGATGATAGCGATTAAGTGCTTAATTGCCATAGTTAGCACTTTTTGTCAATGATGAAATTGACTCTGGGTGCCTCAATTATGTAGAATTTCATGTGTGATAGTTGAATAGGAAGAGGAAGTAAGTAAGGTTGAGAAAAACACGAGTAACCTTTCTTGCAAACAAAAAGGTTGAGATAACCATATAGTTAATTATGTTTTTTTAATTATTATAACTATGTAGAAGTAATTGTAAAATTTTGAAATTGTGATTTTGCTAGTTTTTATGCATGATTTTACATTGTAAATGGTTTTAGCATGAAAATAATTTGAAAAATGGAAATTTGATGATCACTGGTTTAAATTGATATCTAAAAATGTACACATATATGAGTGTGGGATAAATTATGGAAAAGCAATGTAATATGTGTGAAAAGCATGATCATAGGAGGTAGGAGTTCACCTAGAATATGTGTGGATGGTATATGTGGAGATGTGAGAGAAAAAATTCATATGGTTTGGCTAGCTCCATGGGATATTTAGTACAGCATTATACGAGCTGGTACCATGGGTAATTTGGTACGACATTATGTTGGGACTATTATTATGGGACATTCAGGCAGTTTGGCAACTCCCTAGTGCTCGTTAGGGTACATTATGTTGGGACTATCATCATGGGACATTTAGGCAATTTGGCAACTCCCTAGTACTCGTTAGGGTACGGCTAAGAGTCAATGACACCTCTATCATGAGTGTGTGACTTGAGGGAAACTATAGTCCATAGGTAGGATAGCTTACCTTTGGTTAAGTGTTTCTACCATAAAAAATGTACTCGATTCAATAAGTGATTGATCTAGTAGAGCCTATGATTTTGTGTCAGGGAGCTTCGGAGGATCGGTGGATAGATGATCATGCTATTGTTCTTGATTGTGTGAAAAAGTTTTAAAAAGGAAATTTTATATTTATTTTCAATATATGAATGATTACTTTGATTTCCCTTACTTTGACATGGTTATTTGTGATAATGGGCATTAATGAGCTATATTGGTTATTGAGATTTTCATTTCACCTATGGCTATTTGTATTTTTTAGGTTCTGGTAGTACGTAAAAGGGGAAAGAATTGGGTTAAGATTTCTCCAAAAAATCTTTGTAAAAATTGGTGTAATAACTAATAATATAAGTTGTATTTGTGTAAATATATAAGTTGTTTCAGGATTTGGAAATATGTGCATACTATTGTGAATGTTTGTGGTGTTTGGTGTTTTGATTCCGTAGCCTATATATATGTGTATACATGATGAAATGATAGTATGGGTGAGTAGATGGATAGTAATATGTGTGGATATGACAAATGTTTGATGTGTATATAAAATTTGGCCTTGGATATGAATGGGAATGAGAAAAAGGAATTTTGCCCAAAAGAGTGTTATTGGGCAATTTACAAGCCAAATTGTGTATGTGAGTCATATTGTTTATATAATTGGCCAATCAAGTGATGTTTGCCTATTAGATGTAGTCAAGGCCCTAGAAGTAGCCAATGACATATGGTTTCATTTGGAGGAACTCAAGTTGCAAATTTTGGCATAAAACAATCAAAATGCACTTAGGTATTCAATTTTTAAACAAAGTATCAAATTAAAATGATACCAGTGTCATTGGTTAGAAAATGAAACAAGCTTTGTGTGGGCACTTGAATCACTCCAATCAAATATCAGACGTGAAAACAATGCACTTTCAAAAATCATATCACAATCTAAAATTTGGCAGCAGATTCTAGTATATGTGTTGTGGTACATGTGTCAACAAAGGACAACATGCAATAGCATGGCACAAAGCATGCTGTCGAGATCCACGGCATGTGGTACAAGCCACGACACATGACTTACTTTTATGAGTTTTGATACTTTAGGTTGTTCTTTATTATGCTTATGAGTAATACTTTCACTGTGTAATGTTTTATAACTTGAGTATTTCAAGAAATAGTTTTTGAACTGCTTTATATTGGGATCCCAACTCTTTAAAAGAAAATGACTTTAAAAGAATTTGAGTAATTGCGTGGAGGGTCATATGATAATGTCATTATGGGCATTATAACTAATGCTATACTACTAGCACAGTTGTTATAGAAATTGTTCACAATTTAGTACAAGTGCTATTGGATAGCACAGGTGTTAACATAACTCCAACAAATACAAAGGTGAGCAACAATATCGATGTTATATGAAAAGTATTAGTAAAAAGAAGAGAAAATAGTTGATAGAAGATCAATTAAACAAACACAAAAGGTAATATCGATGTTAAGAACTAGTAGTACTGCTATTAGATAGAATATAAGACAAGAGAAAGGAAAGAGATGAAGAACAAAAATAGGTAGCACCAATGCTAAAGGCACAATATCGTGAGAGCATATGTCGCTTACACCTCAAAATAACTAAGTTAACACTAATATAGTACTAGTGGCAGCCTAAGTCATTCTTTACTAAGGAGGCTAACTAAGGTTAATTAAGGCTAACTAGTGAACTTAACTAACTAAAGATTGATTATTTTAGCTAATTAAACTAAGTGGATAGATTTAATTAAAAACCTAATTAACTAGTAAAATGGAAATGACAATGTTTAAACCTTCCTAAAGTGGAGTCCTAGGAGTTATGGGATGTTAGATTCCTTGTTTACTCTTTTAAATTAGGCTTAAGTTAACTTCCACTTTCTTGACCCAAATTAAACCTTTTATACAATTTTTGTATAAGTGTGCCTTCCTAACCAATTCAACTAATCAAGTTCTTACACAATTTTAGAAGTCCCTAATTAATTCTTTAGCTAGGTACAAAGTGATCAAAATTTTCTTAGTTTTCCCTTAAGTGTAGCTCGGCTTATGGTATGTCAAATGTATAAATTTTCACACAATATATTTTATCAAACACCAACCAAACATATTTATGCCAAGCTAATATAAGATACATTCAACACACACAAAATATATATTTATATAAATTATAATGTATTAGAGAAAATTTTCAGCAACTACACGATGTGAAACCAAGTTAAAAAAAACTAAACCAATAAATTAAATACTAATTTTGGCCATTAAAAAGAAGATATAACAATGCCCCAATTTTTAACAAGAAGATTACATCAACTTAGGTTTAATGAAGAGTGGCCATAATCTTTGACCTTCCTTGAGACACTTTGAGGCTCCTCTAGCATCCTTCCCTCCTAGCACTCTTATAAATTTAGCATCTATCATCTTTGAACCCATTTAAGCACAATTCTTCCACCATGGTTAAACTATACTCATGACATCTTGAGGATTTTGAAGCCAAACCAAGAAAATGAAGCTTAAGGTTTGAAGAGTGAGGAGGAAGAGGAAGAATGGTGGAGTCGGATTAGGATATTGATGGTTGGATCATAAGATATGGAGGAGAGAAAGTGAGATGGAGATGAAGAACATGAACAATAAAGAGAGAATGGAGAAGATGGATGCAAAAATGAGAGTGAATGGAAGAATAATGCTGAAAATGAAATTAAGGTAGTTTGATTCAAGTCTAAGGTGAATAAGCTCAACTTTAGTGTTAAGAAAATTGGTGAAAAATGAGCTAGGGTAACTTTATTATTTACCATGATAAAATGCACAAAATTTAGAGTAAAATGGTATGGAAATTGAATTAAATAAAGCTAAAGACAATTGGAAATTAAGAGAGAGAGTGGGTGGAATCAAAATGCAGTATGATATATGCAAGACCATGTAAGGCTTGTACTTTCACCCCAAAACTCAAATGTTTTGCCTCATGACTCATCTAGTATTCCAATTCAAGGGTCCTCATGTGCCAAATCTAATGTGTGTAACCCTATATAAATAAATGTGACACACAAGATCAAAACTCAAAGCATATGAATAATATTTCTATTTTCTAATTAAAATTAATTCTCAAATATGTAGTACAAAGTAAATTAAATGGTAAAAATCAATTATAACATCAAAAAGGGGCAAAGGGACGTGCCAAATAGCCCAAAAATTGTAAGGCAGACATGCATAACAATGACCTGAATATAAGAAAATAAGTCAGCCCAAAACTTTAATCTTTTAAAACATTGAACTTATAAAATTAATTATTCTCAATCTAAGATAAATTTGAGAAATCTAATTAGATCATTATTATTCTAGACTAAAAATGCATCTTGAAAATTTTTCTCAAAAATCCAATTTTATGACTAAACTGCTCCTAATGCACAAAATCCTGTACTTAGGCAATTTTTTACAATTAATGCAATGAGTGTGTAATTTGGATAAATATAACATAATTTTTGGTCAATAATAACAAGGAAAAGTGTTTAATAAATGTGACTTATCAATTCCTCTACACTTACCTTTTGCACTCCAGGAAAATTCAAAATTAAAAATAAACTCTCTCAAAATCCTAAAACAAAAACAAAAGTCAAGAAAATTTTCACAAAAAAAGAAGAGATCTTCTTGTCCTAGTTTAGAATACCTCATCAACCACAAGAAAACCATTAAAAGGATGCAATTCTACAAGAATAGTGTATGCACTCAAACACTCAAGTGTTTAGGGTTTAATAATTTTACTCAAAGTCTTTAGCAAAAATGTCCTACCATAAGCTTGTAATTCCTCTACCTCTCCATTACTGATATGCAAAAGTTGTCAAGAATGAAATGGACTTTAATGGGATGTAATGTGGCTGTAAAATGGATTCTTGGATTTGCATGCAAAAGCTAGGATTTGGATCAAGGAATTAAGTCATGGCCACAATGTAAATATGCAACAACATTCAAATCTTTCTAAGACTCCACTAAGTGGATATAAATTGAAAAATGGATGAAAATGTAAGTAGAATGAATGTAGAAAAAGAATAGAATATGTGACTTTTAACGCAAGTATTAATCTTTTTTATTCAAACTCTTTCTTTTCTTTTTTCACTTTTTGGTTTTCTCACTGATCTATCTCATTATTTTACATATCATACACTTGGTTTTTGGCATCAAATCTTATCATGCATATTAGGGTTTGTTTTTGGGTTTTAGTTGTCTTTCACATATTAACTTTATAGACCCTAATAATGCTATTTGATGGTTCCTTTGACACTTACGAATGTTAACTAAGATTTTTATGCTTAAATTCTCTTTTCCTTCCTTTTTAATTGTCTTTTTAGAATTTATTTAGTTTTGTAAACTTTGTTTTCAAATTTTAGAAGATGCAAATTTGGAGCTAAGAGGCAAAGTCAAGTCAAAGAAACCAAGTGCAAAAGAGAGAAGGGCTAATAAGGCGTCCCATTTCCAAAATTAATCAAGGGTGATGTGGCATCATGTTTTCAAAAATGAAGAAGGCTAAAGTGGTGCCTAATTTAGAAATTAATTAGGGCAATTAAATAAATAAATAAGGATAAGCCTTGAGAAGCATGGAAGACACATCATCATAGGTAAAGAGAGCATGGGAGGTATGATCTATGTTGATTCTAAGAGGGACATGTGGTGGCAGCTGAAGCAAGACTTGCATTAAGTCACATGGTCCATGCATTAGTTCACATTTCTGATGCTCCTTCATTTAGCACATGTGTGTCATTTTCCCTTAATTTTCTAGATTTAATTCTTCAATTTTAATCCACATTTCCAGTTGGAAATAACCACTTCAGATTTAAACGTTAGAATAATCACCACTCAACTTTGGAATTATCACCTTGAGTCACATTATTCACACATATTTAAGCCATATATTCATATTCAAGCCTCATTCTTCATTCTTTATTCTCTCTCGTCATCTGATTCCTTTCAATTTTCTCTCAATTCCCTCTCATTTCCAGCAAAACCTCATGCCACATTTATCAAGTCTTGAAGGTTTGGATCCGGTTCTTCTCTATTTTAGCTCCAATTTCATGTTTCTTGCTTCAATTCTTCATCATTTCAACTTCCATTTTACAAGTCTAGCACTTGTTCTTCATCATTGTTCATCCATTTCCAGATTTGTTCACATCTATTCTAATTCTCCATTTTGCCTTCTTCTTCTCCTTCATCCAACTTGAATTCTGTTCAGATTCTATCCATTATAGCACCATATTTTCATCCATTTCATCTCCATAATTCCAGATCCAAGATGCGCTTTCAAGTTCAAGATCTAATTCATTTGAAGAAGAAGAATGTGAGAGGCTAATCATCTAGAGCTCGAAGAAGGATGACTTGACATTATGAGATTTTTAAATTTATAGTTGTCATTCATTTTTTTTATTTCATGTTCTTGTCTTGATTCAATGAGGATTTCAAATTCTAGACCTACTATTTTGGTTAAATATTTTGTGATTCTAATTAGATTTGATGAGAATGCAAATGTTGAATTTAGATTTTTATGCTAGGTCCAGATTTGGAATTTATGATTTAGCTTGATGTTCTAGGGTTATTTCATAAGTTCTTGCTACTTCTTGTTCAAGTTCAGGTTTAAACTTGAGTTAGATTCATATTGATTATATGAATTTAGCTTAAGGTGCTTTTCTTCCACTAGTTTTAGTCTGAAACTTGTGTAAAACAAGGCTGGACATAGTATTAATTCTAAATTCACTTGACCTTGATTTATTAGTGTCCATTAAGTTTAATGGTATGCCACACTTAAAGGCTTTTAAATGTCTTATATTAGGTTAATTAAGAAGGTTTATGACGTTATAATTTTGAAAATCAATTATTAATATTAAAAAATCTGACTTGGGCTCACCATAATCATCATTCATTTGATCACATTCTAAACAAAAATTTCATGAACATTTATTGTGCATTTTAGACTAGCTTAGTCACTTGAAAATTCATATAAACTTGTGGCAATTGAACCAATAATTGTATGCTTACTCTCTAGGGAAATGACCTAGAATATTCACTTCTACATTCTAGTAAAAAATTTGATAACCCAAGGCAATTAAGGGTTAAACCCAAGAAAGATGAGAGTGTTAAAACACACTTTGAAACGAAAACATGGAATCCATGATAAAATAGGGATGATGTTTAAGAAAAGAAGAAAATAAACAAAAGCCTTAGAGGAGAATATGAGTCATCAAGATGAAATTTGCCCCTCATGTTAATTGAGATATATTACTGGGCTCATCAAAGAGTAAGACTAAGAAAATGTATGACCATACTACAATGGAAAGGGTTTTTCTATTGCTATAGTCAGTCTACTCAAAGATCGAGAAAGTAATGGTCTGGTAAAGGAGAATTAAAATTTCATATCTCACACTTGATCAGAATATCACATGACAAAAGGAATATGATATGATTATATGATAGGTTGTATTAGATCATCGATCCTCATATGAGTTAGGTAGTTGCAATGTCTTGTTAGAGACCACTTGTAACTTGTGGACTAGTAGTATAATTAGCCTAGTGCCAACTTCATGTGGACCCAACTCGAGCTATAATGTCCAAGTTCATTGAATATGGAATATATCTAGATTTAATGAATGTAACGCTTTATCTAGGGTGATTAAATTATATATATATATATATATATTTAAATATTTATTTGATAAATATTTATATGTTTATATGAAATATAAAATTCAAAATATAATTTATATATATAAATATGTATATATATATCATATATATATATAATATAATATGTATATGTGATATATATAATGTTATATTATGTTAGTTTTAAATTTAATTTCATATGATAGATTAAATTTAATAACTAACATGATATGAGAGAATATCCTATCAATTCTATAGTTGAAATTTATAGGATAAATTCAAATTAGATATAATATTATAGATTTTATTTATGAGATAAATTTAATCTAAATTTTGGTTGTCTCTTCAAGAGGAAGGAAAAAAAATCTAATCTATATATAATAGATAGAAGGGAACGTGCAAAGATAAGAGGAAAATAGAGAAAGTCTCTTGACAGCAAAAACATTTGAGAGCCACAAAAAATCCCTAGTAAACAAAAGGATGTCTAAATTGATGGATGGATGAACATTAGATACAAAGATTGTTAGCACATTGTTCTTGTTGGCAAGCTATTCTTGTCAATAGAGGGAGTGTAACATTCTAAATTTCTTAATCCTAAATTTAGAAGTTAATCAAGAGTGAAGTGAAAATTAAAGTGGGATTAGAGATTCGGATGATTAATTGGTATTTTAACTTGTTTGTGTATTGTATAAATAGATATGGGTGATAGGAGTGTGTTTTAGGTCGAAGCAAGTGCGCGTGGTGATAATAAATTTCACTATGCCAGGTGCCATGGCGCATGAACCAAAATTTCACTTCATAAGTTGTGAAATTTCAGAGGAGAGAATTTGAGAATCATATGAGACAGTGAGAGGAAAAGGGCTGAGGAGCTAGGTTAAGTCATTTTAGAGCAGTAGAAGGTGATTCGGATCGATAACTTGCCAAGTAAGCTACGTATAACTCTTACCTTTCATTCTACACAAATTTCTCTAAAATGAGTTTACGAAAATTGAATCGATAGAATTTAAGGGTTTTGATTCTTGCCCAATAGTAATAAAAAAGCTGAGAAGTTAAATTAAAGCTTTGTGACTAGTTTAGAGCTGAATGGTAGAGCTTTGAACCTGAAGGCTCAATTTTGGCCTTTACAGAGAGAAAGTTAGGGCAAAAATCTATCTTGAGTGAAATAAGACCAGTTGGAGTGATGTAAAGTAGTAATTAGATAGTTATGGACTTAGAATAGATCAATAGAAAAGAGTTTATGGATGAATATAGCCCTAAATAGTAAAAATGAGTTTTTGGTCAAAATGGACTAAATGACTAGAATGTGCCAAATGTGTTTAGATTGGCATATTGGGCGAGTAAGCAGAGAAATGAAGCTTGAGATAAGCTTGTACGATAGTGAAAATCCACGGGTAACCTTTCTAGTGACAGAAGAGTTGAGGTAACCGGATAACTTCCTTTGTTTGACTGTTTATTGTAATTGTATGTTAGTATGCTATGTAATGCATGAACTGATTTTGAATTGAGCATGTTTTGTGGAAGTTAGTGATTGTGTGTGTAAAATGACTTTTGATTGAAATGAGCATTGAAATTGTGTTTTGTAATGTAAAGTGCTATATATATGTTATGTATAAGAAAAAGTAAATTGTGAAAAGGGAACCTTAAATGGTTCAAGAAAGCATGATCTGAGTGGTGGGAGTTCACCGAGTATAGGAGATGATAAAGACTATATGGCAAGGTTTCCTTAGTACATATTAGGGTACGGTGTTGGAAACAAGTCTCCTTAGTGCCTTGAAAGGTGTTATGTTGGAGAAGATCTCTTGGGTGCCTATTAAGATACTGTGTTAGAGATGAGAGACTCCTTAATATCTTTGTTATATGAGTTGGAGTCAATGATGCCCTATTGTGTGTATTGGGAAAAACCATAGTCCATATTGTGTATAGAATATCTTTGGCCGGTTGATTCTACCACTGCAGGTGAGCTCAAGACTAATGAGAGTATACATTGGTCTGAGATGAGCCTATGGTTTCATGTCAGGGTGATTTAGAGGTTTAGTTAGTAGAGATCATGCTAGTATTTTATGTGATATGATGAAATATTTTGAGATAGCACAGAATCCTTTGGGATTAATGAAAAGTGAAAAATGAAATGTGATATGATGTAAAAACTACTTTATGAGGTTTTAATGGTATACTATATTTACTTTCATATTGTTACATGTGATAGTCAATAGGAGTGAGATATTCTGTTACTAAGATTTTTATCTCACCCCCGTGGTTACATGTTTACAAGATCGAGAAGTGATCAAGCTAAGGGAAGAGAGTCTAGACTGGCTTGAGTTGTGAAGCCGTGTACTTTGAGGTTGTGTAATGAACTAAACTGAAAGATTGTATATATAAGTGTATATGAGTTGCAATAAGATTGCATGCATGTATCGAATTGTGTTTTTGTGAAATCAAGCCCGATTATGTGTATATGTGTTGTTTGATACAAAGGGGCTTTGATTTGAGTATGTTTGTGTTGCAATGGTTATATGTTGGCGAATCTTAAGCCAAGGGACAAATTATGATGAAATAAGTAATTTGGGGGATTAGATGGTATTATGAATATGATTTCATATGTATAAGTTGAGAAATAGCCGAGTGGGCTAAGTTATGCTGAGAAATGACATAGTATGTTAAGTTAGTGAATTGTGAAAATTGGCCATAGAAGGGTCAAATTTTGATATATGAGCATGATTGTGATTAATTATGGTCAATCAGGTATATTAGATCCTTTTGGACTTGGTTCAAGGCCTAATATGGTCTAATGAGAGAAAGGGATTAAACTGAGCGCTTGGGTACACACATTTTTTAAAAAAGTGACTTTTTTTACCTGGGTATCCAAATTTTGATCAGATCATTAGATTGTGTTCAAACCTGTCTCATTAGTTAATGTACGAGCTAAGTTTTGTGTGGGTACTTCAATCACTTTGATTGGATGCCGTATGCGAAAATGGTGCGCGCCAGAAATTCATCATTTTTGCTATCAAAATGATAGCAGAAATCCAGATAGGTGCACCGCAGCGCATGAAGGCACATGCCATGGTGCACAACATAGACAGGGTGAGTGTGTTGCTCTGTGCCACATGTTGCGGTGCACTGATTGCCCGTCGCGACATACGTACCAAGTTCCAGTTTTTAATTTGTGTTGAAATACATACATTTGAGATAGGAATGCTGGTGGGTTATTTCCATTATGTAATCAAGGAGTGCATGAATTGTTTCCATTGTGTTTTCTCTGATTATATTATGATTTAATGGATTTTATAAAGTAAGTCTTCGGCTGAAGCTTTTAAAATGAATTTAATTATTGTGAATGATGTGAGTTAATGGTAACACCGTAGTCTTCTCTTATATTAAGTAGATATATGAGAGGAGGTTATAGGGAGAAAATCTATGTATTAAGTAGATATATGAGAGGAGGTTATAGGGAGAAAATCTATGGTATCAGCTCTTGAAATCCAATTACTTGAAGACAACACGTGAGGAGTTCAGAATTAAAAGGTAATTCTTTTAGCCACCTTGACTTAAACAATTTCATTCGGTCCATCTCAGGATAGGGATTTAAATTTTTTAATTTTTCACTATACCTCCTTATCCAATAACTTTGGTATCATTAATCCTAGTAGGGATAGCCTCAATCCACCTAGATACAAAATCAACACAGAGTGAGATATAAACCATAAATAGGTATCTGTGGCATTTCATATCTCTTTTCTAAACTACCAAAATGTTGGCACTCATGACATGCTTTGCGAAATTCATATACATCTTTAAAAAGAGGTGGCCAATATAAACTAGATTCTAAAACTTTTTGACCAGTTCTCCTAACCCCAAAATGACCACCACATGCATAAGTATGACACATATTAAGATCATCATCAAACTTAACATTAGGCACACTTCTTCTAATGACACCATCACTGCACAATCTCCAAAGAGTAGGTGAATCCCAAACATAATATCTTCTTTCCCTAGTAAGCATCTCTTTAGCATGTCTAGTAAGCCCATTTAGATAAACATTATGAACTAATAAATTGACCAAATCAAAATACCAAATGACATCATGAGAAGAAACAACACATAATGATTCATTTTTAAACTCATCACAAGGGAAATCAAAAGAGGAATATACCACAATGGAACCATATGGCTTGTTCCTCTACTTCTATCAATTATCTTCAAATTAAGCTCTTGAAGTAGAAGCATCCATCTAAGTAATCGTGGCTTAGTGTCTTGCTTCTTCAAAAGATACTTCAAGGCCACACGATCTGTGTAACAAACAACCTTAGAATGCAACAAGTAAGATTTAAATTTATCAAGAGCAAACACTAATGCATACAATTCATTTTTAGTTATAGTATAATTGCATTGTGCTGTAACTAAAGTATTAGATGCATATGCAATGCATAAGGAAGCTTGTTTTCCCTTTGTCCTAACATTGTCTAACAGCAAAATAAGAGGCATCATATCAAATCTCAAAAGGAATCAACCAATTAAGACTACTTAAAATAAGAGGGGAAACAAGCTTAGCTTTCAAAACATCAAATGCATCTTTGTAATTTGAAGAGAACTCAAACTTGACATCTTTTTGAAGTAATTGAGGCAAGGGATATGCAATTTTTGAAAAATTGTCAATGAATCTTCTATAAAGACCCACATAGCCAAGGAAAGATCTTAAGTCCTTGACATTAGTTGATAGGAAAGAGATGAAATCACTTTAATTTTAGCCCTATCCGCCTCAATGCCATGGCTTGAGATAAGGTGGCCCAATATAATCCCTTACTTTACCATGAACTGACACTTCTTAAAATTCAAAACCAAGTTCTTCTCCATACATCTAGCAAGAAATTTATCAAGATTTATCAAACAGGCTGAATAAGAATCACCATGACTTGTGAAATCATCTATGAACACTTCTATGCAATTTTCAATAAAATCACTAAAAATACAAAACATGCATCTTTTGAAGGTCCTTGGAGCATGTCACAATTTAAAAGGCATTCTTTTATATGCAAAAGTGCTAAATGGACAAGTGAAAGTAGTTTTATGTTAATTCACCGGATCAATGCAAATCTAAAAATAACCACTATGTCCATCAAGAAAGCAATAATGTGACTTTCTCCCTAATATTTCTAACATTTGATCAACAAATGGAGGGAAATGATCTTTCTTTGTTGCCTCATCTAATCTTCTATAGCCAATGCAAACTCTCTAACTATTTTGCACCTTAGTTGGAATCAATTCATCATTTTCATTCTTCACAACAATAATTCTAGATTTCTTGGGAATAACTTGCACCAAAGACACCCATTCAGTATCGTTAATTGGAAGATTATATCTACACTCAAAAGCTTGGTGACCTCTTTCTTTACCACATCAAGAATAAGAGGATTCAACATCCTTTGTGGTTACCTTATTGCCTTAGCATTCTCCTCCAATATGATCTCATGTATGAAAGTTTAAGGGCTAATTCCAGGTATGTCTCCAAGTGTCCACCCTATGGCCTTGATGTTCTTTCCACTGCATCATACAACAAAGATTCCTTTATAGAAGTTAGAGAAGAAGAAACAATAATGGGAAGTTGATTACCATCTCTTATGTAATAATACTTAAGATGTGAAGGAAGTGGCTTCAACTCTAACTTGGGTAGCTCAATGATGCTTAGAGGGATCTTTTGCACTTGAATTTTCCTAGCCAAATCCATCTCCTCATCCATATGTGGCATGCCTAAAGCAGTAATAGAAACCTTCTTGATTTTGGCTAGGGGTGTTTCTTTTCTTCCAGCATTAGTTTTCACATCCAAGGGGGTTATGATAGCCTTAAAGACACATTTTTCTCCCTTCTTTGGTGCCTTACTACCTGAAACATCAAAGGAAGAACTGTAATCTTTCCTAATACCTACTTGATATAAGGAAGGATTAACTTAATCATAACATTAAAAACACCAAATAGTAATCAAATACTTTGTTTGAAAAGCTTGAGCCTAAGACTTATTTTATAAAACTATCAAAATCATAGCACATTAGAGCAATATGCAGTGAAAAACAAACAGTTGCATTCACATGTCATTGTTAAGATTAGATTAGATATAACATCCTAAAACTTCAAATCTGAAAAAATAGAGGGATAAATTAATTAAAAATATGATTAATTTATTTAATTATGTTTTTGGGCGGCTAATTAGATTTTTGGGTCATATTTGGCTCTAAATTGAGATAGGATGAAACTATCATTCATGTGAGCCGTGGTTTGCGTGGCATGCGCTGTGGCGCACAGCACAGTAGGCAACTTAAATTTTCGGGAATTAGCAGAAAAACTCAGATTTTGGGGTAGAAAACCTAGAGCACGAAGGAGGCAACTTTGGGCACTGTTAGGGCATCAATTTGGAAGGATTTTGAAGATCATTTGAGCCTCCAAACTCTTGGGTAAGTTTCCTACCCTTCTCCTCTACCTTTTCATCTCATTTTCCATGGGATTTGGAAGAGTGAGAATTTGGTTTGATGGAATTAAGCCACGAGTCAATGTTTTGAAGGTTTCTATTAACTCTAAAAGTTTAATTTAGATTTATTGATCTTGGATATGTGGTAATATGAAGCTACTTTATTGTTTAGTACGAGTTGGATTAAGCTTTATCTTGATCATAGGGTGTTGAAGTGTGATAAGTTGAGATATTGAGTTTTATGTTGTGATAGAGTTAGAAAGAGACTTGAAGGGATGATGTGAATAAATTTTAATCTTGACAAGTCTATTTGTTGAGAATATGAGTGAGAAGTGGGAGAATTAGGAGGTTAATATTAGCTAATGGTGCTTGTGTTAATTAAAAATCAACATATTGTACTCATTGTTGTAGATTGTGGTGTGGGAAGACTTACCTTGACACAGGAAGAAATTTAGTACCGCGAGTAACCCTTTTAGTAATAAAAGGGTTGAGGTAACTAAATAATTTGCATTGTTTATTACCTTGTATAAGTTATTCTCAAGTTGTTTTTCTATGAATTGCTGAGTATATATGTATAAATTCCTTAAAGATTATCTATTTTAGAAAATGAGTAGAATATTGCTTTGTGAAATTCTATATTTTTGAAGTAAATGGTAAGGTTTTATTATATTTGTTTAGAAAGTTGTTTATGCATGTTCAAGTGAAGATATGTAGTGAAATGTGGCATATTAGATGGTGGGAGGTCACCCTAGTGAAGATAGTGAAGATTAAGTCCATATGGCATTGCTAGCATCTCAGGACATCAGGTGCAGCATTTACTCTCCTTAATGCTCGAAAATGGGTGTGGTGTTGGAGACTTACTCTCCTGAGTACCTAAAAGGGTATGGAGTTAGAGACTATGCTCCTTAGCATCCATAGGATGCGGTGTTCGAGTAGCGACACCCCAATTACTTGTAATAGGGGGAAACAATAGTCCAAAAGTGGTTTAGGACATCTTGGCCAGGTAGTCCTACCATGGATGGTAAGCTTGGGGACCATACATGTGGTTTGGTTCTGTGAAATAGCCTACTGGTTCGGTCAGGAGTAGTGGAGGATCGAATGATTAGGGATCATCATGCAAATTTGTGGTGATATTATATGATGTGATTATGTTACTCATTTTAATACTTGTTTATAACTTGGCTTGTTAATCAATAATGTAGATTATCTTAGTTACTGAGATTTTTATCTCACCCCATAGATTATCATTTTACAGGTGCTACCAGTGAGACTGAGCCAGGGAGGGAATCGGGCAGGGGCTAGCATATCTGCTACACTCTTTGTAAAGCCCGATTTTGGTTTGAGTGGTGTGCATAAACTTATTATATGATATTATATATTGCCAACTAGGAATGCATATCTTTTTGATTGGTTACACTTGTTTCATACTATGTTGTTGTGTATTTTAGCCCAATATTATATATGAGGTGAATTTTTATGGTGATAGGCTAAAATGCTAATACAAGTGCAAGGAATATTTTATCTAAGTGGTGATAATGTATTGGTAGTGTATTATGTGGCAATGGAGGCCAAATAGTGCTTGTAGTGCTAATTGTGCATTTTGACCATATTGGGCAAATGGCCATTGAGTGGCCAAATTTTGTGTTTGGTATGTTTTTGTGTGTTTGATTGGTCACTCAAGTGTATTTTAGTTTATTGGACTTGGTTCAAGCCTCACAATGGGTTAATGGTATAAGTTATGAGTTTTGGGTACTTGGATGGTTGAAAATTTCTTTGAAAAATTGACTTTTGTATCCGAGTATCTAAAATTCTCATACAGTGTCAGATCATAATAATACTTATACCATTAGTTAGCTTATTGAATAAGCTTTGCGTGGGTGCTTGAATCACTCCAATCGGACATCGTATGTGAAAATGGCACGTGTTTGAAGTTCGTCCAGAAAGGCAGTCATGACAGCATTGCTGTCATAGACAGGTGCACCGCGGCGCATTTTGTGCAAGGCGCAGCGCACGGTACATCAAGGAAACTTGTCATTCTGTGCCACAAGCCATGGCACACGAACCAAAACACTCAAAAATGACATTTTTCCCCTGTTTTGAAGTGGTTTGCTTCCCAAAATTTTTTCATGCTTCCAATGCCTATTTAAAACATTAAGTTTGAGCTTAAACTATCAATTTAAAGGATTTTTATGGGATTCTAAATATTCCTCAATTATTTTTAAAAGATTATTAGTTTTAACCCTTTTATATATAATGTGAGATTAGGAACAAATCTTTGCTCCTAATTATGATTGGTTATTGTGATTGTGTGGTGAATTTTGGTAATGTCAAGGTAAACATTACACCATGCATTACGGTGGACAACACATGTGCCGCAGCATGTGATACAGAGCCATATGCCTTGACCTTCTTTGTGACATGTGCTACAGTACACAAGCCTAATTCTGCAGTTGTGATTTGATAACTTAAATAACAAACTTTCAGCATGCAACATTTTCATATATGACTTTCGATTGGAGTGATTCAAGTACCCCACATAAAGCTTAATTCATAAGCTAGCTAATGAGATAGGTTCAGACACAATCTAATGGTACAATCAAAATTTAGACACATAGGTGTAAAAAGTCATTTTTTTCACAAAATTGGCGCATCCAAGCGCTCAAGTGAATCTCATTATCTCATCAGACCATTCTAGGCATTGAACCAAGTCCAAAACGACTTATTACACCTAATTGACCACATTTTCTCATATATATACATATCAAAATTTGGTTGCTCAACGGCCAATTTCCATAAACCGCAACTTTTCATAATTATGCACAATTTGGCTCACTTGGTCTTTTTGATCATAAAATCACTCCTTTAGCCCAAACAATTCATTCCACCACATATTTCTACACATGGGCTATGATTCATAAATTCACTATAATTTTCCCACAATTTACAATTCAAACATATATGCAAATTCCTATGGCAACTCATTTACACATTAACCACAAAAGATTCAGTTCATTAAATAAACTCTAAGTTCACATGGCTTCAAAAACCCTAAGCTAGTCAGGACTCTTTTCCCTTGTTAGCTTATTGCTATGTCCTGTAAAATTATAATCACGAGGGTGAGATAAAAATCTCAGTAACATAATAATTCTCTAGTATTGACTATCACATGTAACTATAAAAAAGTATAGCATAATATATAATTAAACATACATTCACTTTAAAGTTCATCTATATAAATTATTTCATTTCTTTCACCACTTACTTCACTACTTTTTCACATATACAGTATGATCACTACCAACCGAATCTCCAAATCACCCTAATATGAAACCATGGGCTTGCCTTAGACTAATAATACTGTCATTGGTCTTGAACTCACCTTCACTGGTAGAATCACCTGGCCAAAGGTGTTTTATCTTACTTTTAAACTATGGTGTCATTGACTCCAACTCTGCATTGCATTGATGCTAAGGAGTCTTAATCTCTAACACTGCATCTCAATAGGTACTAAGGAGATAATCTCTAACATCGCACCTCAAGAGGCACTCAAGAGATATAATTCTCCAACACCACACCCCATCAGGCATTAAGGAGAATGATGCTATATAGTCTTATCACTACATCTACACACAGGTGAACTCCTACCCATAATGATCATGTTTTTTGAGTAATATATAATCATATATACATATGATTAAACAACCATATATACATATATAATCAAAGTTATATTCACACAATATCACATTTTGCTTAATTAAAGTTCATTTTCATTAAACAACTATGCAATGCCATAAAACATGATCAATTTAAATCCGTTTCATGCAATAGATAGCATACTCACAAATAGTTACAATAAATAGTTAAACAGAGGAAGATATTTGGTTACCTCAACCCTTATATCATAGGAAAGGTTACCTATGAATTTCAATTACCATTACAGTGCATTACAAACATCCTTTCTTAACTCACACCCAAAATATGCTAATCTACACACAATTGACATTATTAGTCAATTGATCCAATTGGCCAAAAATACTTAATTGTTGCTTAAGGCTGTATTTAGCCATTCAATCTTTTCAGTTATCCAATTTAAGTCTATCACCGCTCAATTGCTTTTAAGTACTTCTAATGGTCCCATTTTTCTTTCTCCTCATTTGCACCCCAAATTTCTATAGAATTAGTGCCAAATTGAGCCTATGGGTTCAAAGTTCTATCTTCAATTCTAAACCAGTTACAAAGCTCTAATTTAACTCTTAAAAATATTTTTATTACTATGAGGTAAGAAACAAACCCTTTTAATTTCCCTAATTCAATTTCTTTATAACTTATCTTAAGAGAAATTAGGATATAATTTGAGGTAAGGGTTATACAAAGCTTACCTAATAAGTTACTAATAAGATATACCTTCCAATGCCTTAGAAGTGCTTGTCCTAGCTAACCCTCACTTCCTCTCTTTTTCCTTTCACATTTTTCTTTACCTTCCCTTCTGAAACTCAGCTTAAATCATGACTTAAGGGGTCATTTTTTAGTCCATGCACTATGACGCACGCAACTTGGGCAGCGATGTATGGCACAATGAGAAGAATCCTCACTAAACACACATGCTTTGCTCCAGAACACAGTCCTTCCACCTGTATCTACCCATTCAACAACCCAAAGCCACAAATCATCAACTACTCAACCAAATCTCTAATCCTTTACTAATTACTAATCCTTCTCAAATCAACAGCTAATTATAGGTTTAGAAAACCATGATGTTACAAGAACCCTCCTCCATCCTTAGAAAAAGGTTAGGCACAAATGAACTAAAGCTATCACAAATTCTAGAATTAGACAAATTAGGAGGAATCAAATGATGTTGTGCAATTTCACTTGGAAAAGATGAACTTGAGCCATCATGGTATCCAATTTCACTATCATCACTTGATTCAATCAATGACTTACAAGAAATTCCAATATTAATGCTTAAGTCATCAAATTCATCTAAGGCAAGCAAATCACTCAAAAAAGCAAATGTTTATAGAAAGAAGTAGACATGACATGTGCTTCAAATGGAGTGATAGTGGATGAATTATGTATGTTATCCATGTGTTCATCCTCATGTGAATGCAACTCATCATACTCTAGCAAATTAGATAAAATTAATACCACCTCATTGCAATTCACACAAATAGAATCATAAGTGTCTAAACAAGTAAAACTAGCAAGGATTCAACATTTTCAAATCTAAGAGGCATGGAAACCTCATCAATGATCGTATCAAGTGTATCCTCAATGAAATCAACAAAGTGAAGCCTATAATCCACATAATAGTTTTTATAGCTATCAAAAATATTAAATTCAATTTTGTTCTCTAAAAACTCAATTGTGAGTTTTCCTTCCTTTACATTCAAAATGAAACTTGAGGTCATCATGAATGGTCACCTAAGAGTTAGTGTGCCTTATCCTCCCTCTTGCATTCAGGTATAACAAGTCACTTTTTCTAAAAAATTCATGCACTTAAGCGCTCAAATCAATCCCTTTCTCTGATTAGACTACACAAGACCTTGAATCAAGTCCAAAAGGACCTAACATACCTGATTAACCAAAATCTATCACAATCATATACGTATATTGAAATTTGACCCTTTTTTGGCCAATTTTCACATTTCACAAGCTTGCATAAATTGCCAACACTTGGCATAATATAGGTTACTAGGCCTTTTTCTCAACATAAACATACATATTTACATTTACATTACAATCTTAGCTACAAATTACTCATTTCATCATAATTTCTCACTTGGGCTTAAGATTAACCAATATCAACAATAATTCAATGCAAGCATACTCAAATCATAACCCCTTGATTCATTTCATCACAAATACATACAATTAGGCTAAGATTCCACAAAATGACAGTCATGCATGCAACCCTGTGGCAATTCATCTACACATATACATACAACTTCTTAGTTTAGTTCATTACACAAATCAGAGTATACACTACTTTAACAACTTAAACCAATCTAGACTCTCTTCCATTGCCCAACTCACTACCCTGTCTTGTAAACATGTAACCATAAGAGTGAGATAAAAATCTCAGTAACAAAATAATTCACTCTTATTGACTATCACAAGTAACAATGTAGAAGTAAAGCATAATATACGATTTAAATCTCATTAACAAAGGATTTATATCACATATACATTCCCAACTTTTCACCATTCACATAACATTTTATAGCATCTTATAGCATGATCACTATTGACTGAACCTCCAAATTACCTCAACATGAAACCATAGGTGTTGAACCCTAGTTTTGGTGATTACAAAATAAAGAGAAGTTTTGTGCATTTCAAGCTTTCTTAATTAAAATAATTAGCTTAACATTAAAACTGACTAAGTGAGAGCCTATTTGAATAGAAGTATGCTAGCTTGTTAGTTAAGTATTTGACTTAACTATAATCCTTTATACTTAAAGTTATTTGTTCAAAAATATTTCTAAGTGTTGATAACATTAGGACTAGATGCCTTAATACTAGTGTTACCTTTGTTATCTTCATTGTTCCATTGATTCATAGTTCATATAACACCTGTCCTACTCATTCTAACACCAGTGTTACCCTTTTAAAGCTTGTGCAATTAACTCTCTATTATTCAAACCTTTTTCCTTGCACTGGTATTATCTTTTCAACATCGGTCTTATTCTTTACTTATCCTTGGTTATGTCATACTAAGTTTTGCTCAACTTTGTGCAATACCTATGCTAACATCTTAACACCGATACTACCCTTTCTTCTATCATATAAAGGGATTTGATTAATATATTACTTCAATGTTATTTTCTGTTAACACCGGTGCTAAATAATATTTTTAAAAATATTTTAATTCTTCCAAAAATATCAAGAGTCTTCATCTTTTATGTATTAGATTACATCGATACTACAAGGACAATACTTGTGCTACAACTTTCTTTCTGTGTCTGTTCATGACTGTAACACTAGTGCTACTATGAATCTTTGTACTCTATTTTTCATATCTCTTTTGAAGGTCATCATAACTTATCTTTTAATCCTTCTTTTCATCTAAAATCAATTTCCTTGAAATTCTTTTAGCTGCTAATATATGTTTTGATCACCAAGCTTGCTTTCTGTTATATCAAAACGTGTAAGCTTCAACTGCTTTGATTAGAAGCATTTAATGTTGTTAGCTGCTATTGTACAAAAGAGGAAGTCTCTGTCGTAAAGCATTGTTCTATTGTCTAGTCCACTGGAGAACCTTAGAGAAGCTAGGATATCTAAGGAAACTCAAAGCTAGAAGGAAACAAATGATAAGAAACCTCCAACGAAAACATTTATGAGTCTAACAGATCATTTATCCTTCTTAACTATAGGCTTATTTATGAAACACAAAAGTAAGAGGAACAACAAGAACATTTTGCATTTATTGAGTATCAAAGTTCACCTACCTTCTATGTATATTTTATTGATAGAGAGCTTAATTGATTATATACCTACTTTAAAAGAGAGTTTAAAAGCAGTAGTAGTTTATTCTTGAATCCCCATTTTACATCTTCAAAATAGAGGGACTTAAGCTCGAGGAGCTTAAGTGGATTTATTATTATCTTTGTAAGGGGGAGAGTTTCAGATTTATTGAAAATTTTATTTACGTATTGTGGCAGCTAAGAGCCTGGATTAATCTTAGTAATATAGTTGGAAATCTCAAGAGGTTCCTGTGGACTAGATGTAAACTCAAATGGTAGGAGCCAAACTAGAATAAATCATCTATGTCAAACTCTATTCTTTTAACTCTTGTGATTGGTGATTTCGTCTCTTCATCCACTTATTATTACTGCATTTTATTTAAATTTTCAATTAGCCAATTCACCCCCTTTTGGGGCATTTACAATAGGCTTACTTTAGACCAATGTACACTCTTATTAGCCTTGAGCTCACCTACAATGGTAAAATTACTCAGCCAAAAATGTTCTATTACACATACAGATTATGATTTCTCCTAATACACATAATGGGGTGTCGTTGACTTAACATTGTATCACATAGACACTAATGAGTCTCACATCTCAAATACCACACCTCAATAAGTACTAAGGAGATCTTCTCCAATACCACACACCTTAAAAGGTACTAAGGAGGTATATCTCCAACACCGCACCCTGTCGGGCACTAAGGAGAATTTGCCATATCGTCTTATCATCACCTCTCTACTTGGATGAACTCTCATCCTTAAGATCATGCTTTTTGAACCATCTAAGGTTTCTTATTATCACCTTACACATGTTCTCATACATATGACATGTACATATTAACATATCATTTAAACTAACCTGTTTCAATGTTTCGATTCAATAAAAGGCTATTTCATGCAACAATCACACAATGTTATAAAACATGCTTAGTTCAAAATACTTTCATGCATTACATCGCAAACTCACACACAGTTACGATAAACAGTCAAAGAAAGAATGTTATTCAGTTACTTCAACCTTTCTATCACTAGAAACGTTACCCATGGATTTCAACTACCATAATAGCTTATCTGTAGCTTCCTTTCTCTACTCACATGTCCAATATGCTAATCTAGACACATTTGGCACTTTTTAGTCATTTAGTCCATTTTGACCAAAAAAACTCATATTTACTACTTAGGGCTTTATTCATCCCTAAAATCTTTTTCTTTTATCCATTTTAGGTCTACTACTACTTGATTACTACTTTACGTCACCTTAACCAGTCTTATTTCACTCAAATCAGATTTCAGCCCTAAACTTTCTCTCTCTAAGGGCCAAATTAAGCATATGGGTTTAAAGCTCTACCGTTCAACTTTAACTCAATCGCAAAGCTCTAATTTAACTCTCAAGAATCTTTTTATTACTATTGGACAAGAATCAAATCCTTTAAATTCCACCGATTCAATTTTCCTGTAACTCATTTTAAGAGAAATTTGTGTAGAATGGAACGTAAGAGTTATTTGTAGCTTACCTGATAAGTTACCAATCAAAAGAACCTTCTAATGGCCTGAAATAGCTTGCCCTAGCTTCTCAACCCTTCTTCTCTTCTTTTCTCGTGTGTTTCTAAATTTCAATCTTCTAAAATTTCTAAAATTTCACGACTTATTAAGGCATTTTTTGGTCAATGAGCCACGGCGCATGCAGTATAAACTGTGGCGCATGGTACAGTGAGATTTATTCTCACCACGTGCAGTTGCTTCAACCCGAAATGTGATCCTCTAACCTATACCTACTCATACAACATGCCAACAAAACAATTCATCAAGCAGTCATCCAAATCTCTAATCCCATACTAATTACCACTTTACCCTCAATTAACCACTAATTACATGATTAACAAATTTAGGATGTTATAATGTTCACCTCAACTTTCTTCAACATATTAAAGATGTCTTGCCTATCATCTTCTTGACCCTTGACAAATCTTGTAAAGGTCTTGGTGATAAAACACATTTATTACACACATATCTATGTCAATTAGGACCATTTTATTAATATTTTTTCACCTTAAAGTACACATATTGTATTAGAATTGAAAAATAACTGAACTGTCTAGGTTTAGCACACTAGGGGTATTTTGGTCCAAAAATAAAATTTTGAGAAAACGTATGAGAAAAAGTGACAATGTGCATTTAATGTCCATAAGATGAATGGTCAAATTAGATTTTTGAAATTCATTTTAGTTTAAGAGTAATAAAATAAAAAGTCAACACTTTTTTTGTGTCTTAGTTTGACCTAATTTTCAGTTTGCCTTTATGAGAAAATTTTTATATAATTTTATGCAACCTAAAACTTGTTTATTTTAGTAAATTCCTCCTTATAATTATCAATTTAATGCTATATTTAGTTAGATTTAATTATTTCATAAGTTATATTTAATTGAATTATGTGATTTTTATGATATAAGTGGCATGTAATTTGTACATCAATTTTGAAGTCAACACTCCTTAAGGTCAAAGCTGATGGTTTGGACATTTTTCATGGTTCACTTAAAGATCAAATCAGCTTAAAAATTGTGGATGACACATAGGAAATTAGACATACATTGGAATATTATACAAGCTAATTGGATGGTGCCACCTTGCAAGTATGACAAGGCCCTAAAATTCCTTTTTATTTTGTTTCTTTTGTTTTAATTAGGTTCAGATGATGTCAAACCTCTTGAGCACGTCCCACACCACTCCAATTCATTCTCCCCTCCTTTTAGGAATTTTGCCCTCAAAATTCAAAATCTTACTCAAACACATACCTGTGTAAATAATTAGTGATATAATTGCCGCATTTTGTCCTCAGTCTCCCAAGTTGCATCACCAGGAGTCATACCCTTCTAAAAGACCTTAACCAATTGAATGGTCTTGTTCCTCAATTGTTGATCTTTCACATCTATAATCCACTCTAGTTCAACTCGATAAGTTAAGTTTTCTTGGAGTTCCACCTCTCCCAACTCAATAACATGAAAAGGATTGGGTTGATATTTCTTGAGCTGACTCACATGGAACACATCGTGAACACTGGATAAACTCGACGGCAAGGCAATCCAATAGGCAGTAGGTCCTAACTTCTCTAAAATCTCAAAGGGACCAATAAAACTGGGAATCAATTTCTTAGCCCTTATTAATCTCCTAATACCAATCATTGGTGTGACCCTCAAAAATACATGATCACCAACCAAAAATTCCAACAATCTTCTACGCCGATCCGCGTAGCTCTGTTATCGACTCTGGGCTGTCAACAACTTTTGCTTAATTAGTTAGATCTTTTGGGTGGTTTGGTCTACCAAATTCGAACCCAACAAACTTCTCTCACTTAATTCTATCTAACATAGAGGCGATAGACATCTTCTTCCATATAATGCCTCATACGATGCCATTCCAATGCTAGAATGAAAACTATTATTGTAAGCAAATTTTGCTAACGGTAAATGTGTATCCCAACTGCCTCTCAACTCTAAAGTACAAGCTCACAATATATCCTTGAGCATTTAGATAGTCCTCTTAGTTTGGCCGTCTGTCTGTGGATGATAGGCCATGCTAAATCTCAACTTAGTGCCCATTGCTCTCTATAATGCTCTCCAGAAATTTGATGTAAACCTGAGATCACGATTAGAGACAATGTCTTTTGGCACCCCATGAAGTCTCACTATCTCATTAACATAGAACTCAACGTACTTCTCAAGTGAATAGGTAGTCTTCACTGCCAAGAAATGCACTGACTTCATCAACCAATCCACAATCACCCATATTGCATCATATCCCGCTTGAGTTCTAGGTAATCCAGTGATGAAATCTAATGATATGCTATCCCACTTCTACTTTAGGATCTCTAGTGGTTGCAATACAGTACTAGGCCTTCAGTACTCAATCTTAACCTTTTGACACGTCAGACAGTTAATCACAAACTCTATTACATCTTTCTTCATTCCTGGGCACTACCACATTTGCTTCATATCCTAATACATCTTGGTAACATAAGGGTGAATAGTATACTCATTATGGTATGCTTCCTTTAGGATTATCTTCCTTATTTCCTCATTACTTGGCACACAAATCTGATCCAATAAGTCACATATTCATCATCATTGAATCTAAATTCTGTGGGTCTCCTCTCTTTAATATCCTCATGAATCCCGAGTAGATACTCATCCTCAAACTGAACAGTTTGCAACTCTTTCCAGAATTCATTAGTTATGACTGTTGCACATTGTACAATGCCATCTAATGTGCTTTCCTTTAAGTATTTAAGAAAATCTCAAGTAATTGATGCTCTTGAACCATCATATGAGCAACATGCACCATTTTTCTACTTAATACATCTGCCACCACATTGGCCTTACTCGAATGATACTTGATCTCAAGGTTATAGTCCTTGAGAAATTCCATCCATCTGCATTGCCTTATGTTCAGTTCCTTCTAATCCACTAAGTACTTCAGACTTTTGTGATCACTGAATACTTCAAATATAGACCCATAGAGATAGTGTTGCCGAATTTTCAAGGTAAAAACTACTGCTACTAACTCCAAATCATGAGTCAGGTAATTCTCCTCATGTGGTCACAATTTTCTTGAGGCATAGGCAACAACTCGCTCATCTTGCATTAAAATGCACCCTAAAACTTTCAATAATGCATCTGTATAAACCACATATGGTAATTGAGGATTAGGAATAACGAATACTGGAGCAGATGTTAGTTTCTTCTTCAACTCTTGAAATGCCGACTCACACTTATCAGTCTACACATACGGCTAATCCTTTCAGGTCAACTTAGTTAGAGGAGATGTAATTTGTGAAAATCCCTGAATGAATCACCAATAATAGCCTAGCAATCCCAAGAAACTTCTAATCTCTATCACTAAGATAGGCGATTCCCATTTCAACAAAGCATCCACCTTGTGTGGATCCACGATAATTCCTTCTGTCGACACCACATGATCAAGGAATCTCACTTCCCTTAGCCAAAACTCACATTTTTTTAGTTTGGCATACAACTTATTATCCTTTAAAAGTTGCAGGATAGTACAAAGATGCTTCACATGCTCTTCCTCATCTCTTGACTAAATTAGAATATCAGTAATGAATACTACCACGAACTTATCCAAATAAGGACGGAAGATTCTGTTCATGTAGTCTATAAACACTGCCGGAGCATTCTTCAATCCGACGGCATCATTAGAAACTCATAGTGACTATATCTAGTATGAAAGGTAGTCTTTAGTACATCCTTGACCCTAACTCACAACTGATGGTAGCCTTATCGTAGGTCAATCTTAGAGAACACTACAGCTCTAACAAACTGATCTAACAAATCATCGATCCTTAGTAAAGGATACTTGTTCTTGACTATCACTTTGTTCAGCTGTCTGTAGTCAATGCTAAGTCTTATACTACCATCCTTTTTCTTCACAAATAACACCAGTGATCCCCACAGAGACATACTCAGTCTTATGAACCCTTTTTCTAGTAATTCCTCTAATTGTTTCTTTAGCTCTGCCAACGCTGATGGAGACATCCAATACGGAGATTTTGATATAGGTTCTATTCCAGGTATAAGGTTAATAGAAAATTCCACCTCTCGCTCAAGTAGTAATCCAGACACTTCTTCTAAAAATACTTCAGGAAATTTATTCACCACTTCAATTCTCTCAATTCCTCCATCATAAGCAGCATGAATGGAAAAGAACACCATATATGCTTGACAACCCTGTTGAATGCACTTTTCTGCTTGCATTACAGACAAGAATCTTGACTGACGAAGTTTCACTATAGGTGTAGTGTATACTAGCAAGGATATTATCTTTCTTGCACAATCTAATGTTGCATTGTTTGCCGACAACCAGTCCATACCACTACTACATCAATCCCAATCATGGGCAAACAGATCAAATTGATGGTAGTTGATATATTCTCAAATCTCAAATCAACACCCAAACAAACACAGTCGGTTCTTAGAATTTTCTGCCAGCGTGGACACATTAATTACATATGGCAAGGTATGCACAGACAATTTCAACCTCAACACACAGTCATCAAAAATGCAAGAATGGGTAGTAACTAAATCAAACAAAGCATCTATATCACAGTTGTGCAGAGAGATTTTACCTCTAATTAAATTTGGAGACACACCTGCCTCCTCCTGGGACAACGCGAATACTCTCACAGGAACAGTCGATCTCTGCTCTATGGTACCCACTCTACCCTCTTCACAATATTTGGCTATGTGCCCTGTCTTGCCATACTTGAAGTAAACCCAACACTTTTCCACATGATATCTCCCACACTTCGAACACTGAGGGGTTTTGGTTATATGAAGAGTAGGCACAGGCATTGTGGAAGCCTACTGATATGGCTGTACACCACTATTACTATTCTTCAGTCCACTGCTCATTTGGAAGGAACCTCGAGACTGTGATCCCCTTTGGAAAGTCTTCCTCTTCCTAAAACTCCAAAAACTACCAGAGATAAAACTGAATCTCTTGCTAACTTCACCGGTAGGGCCAAGCAACTATGAGAATCTACCCTGACTATCCCTTCTCTTATTAATCTCTGCCTCTTTGCCCCTTTTCATAGCTATTCTCAGCTTATTGCACATCTCATCATAAGAATTGATCTCAAATAAGGCCAATTGTTATCGGTACTCAAGCCTTATCTTCTCAAGTAGCCTTTCAGCCTTCCATTTTGAGTAATCATTCCTTATAAGATAGGTAGAGTACTTTGACAATTGATTGAACTTGGCAATAAAAGCTTCTTCATCAAGATTTACTTGCTTAAATTCATGAAACTTCGCCTCTTTTTCTGCTCTAAAGGCCACTGGGAAGTAAAAGTTAAAAAACCTCACTTTGAACTCATCCCATGTCTACTTGACTCCACCTATCGGTCTCACCAACTTTCACTAATGTTTAGCCTCTTTTACAAGCAACACTAAGACCAAAGTCACCTTCTGCTCCTTTGAGCAGGCATCACTTCAAATATTGTCTCAATTCTCTCAATCCACTCTTCAGCTTTGCCCTCCTTCATTGTTCCATCAAAGGTAAGTAGATGAAGCCGTGAGAAATTCCTCCATGCTCGATTCATGGAATTCTATGAACCACTACCACACATAGCTCCAGATTGCTTGGGTGTGCTCTTCATAAACTTCATCTTCTTGCTCATACATCTCTTCTTCATTCTCAATTATTCTACTATCTCTTCTTGCCCTATCATTCCTTGATGCACCTTGTCCCCACACTGAATTACATATTTCTTGCATCAAACTCCTCATCTCTAATAGTAAGGCCTCATTACCCTACGGTTCATTCCTTAATTGTTCCAAGTTCTGACCAACCAAAATGTGATTCTCTGGTGGTAGCTCATTAGTCTCTAGTACCATATCTGTATTAGATGGGTTATCACCCGTAAAAGTTCTAGTGATTCTTCTTCTCGCCATCCTCTCTCCCCTCTTAAAGATGGAAGTAACTAGATAAAGAGTAAGCATTAAATGAAATAACTATGTAAAGGAAAGGTAAGTGTAATGAATATATATGCCAACTTCTAGACATGAATGCAACAAGCAAAACCATCCAACACAATAACCACACATACTAGTCTCGAAACACTTGAAACTGATACCAAATTGTAATGTCTACCTTGACATTACCAAGATAACACTCACATACTATTGTGATAACTACGATTAAATAAAATCCCATAAAAAAAGTTACCATAACCCAAGGGTTTAAAAGATAATTAGTTTTAAAACAATGGGCTCTCAAGAAACCCTTTTTAAATATTATTCTTTGAGCTTGACCATGGTTAAAAATCAATTAAGAATAAATACAGAAGCATGGGAAACAAACCACGTCATGTAATATCCTGAATTTCTAATCCTGTGTTAATAATTGATTAGGGATGAGTTAGTAATTTAATGTAGGGATTAGAGTTCTGGGTAATGAAGTAATATCTTGACTCATTGGGATGTTATATGAACAGATATGAGTAGAAGAGCGGGGTCCTAAAGCAGAGCAGGTGTGCATAGTAAGGATTTTCCTTACTGTGCCACGTGCCGCAATGCATAGACCAAAAATCAGTTTAATAGGGACGTGTCCAACTCGAAAAATAAAAGGGAGAAAGGTGGGAGGAGAGTTTTGGAGTAGAGAAGAGCCATGGCTATGTTAGGGCAAGCTAAATCAGGAGCAAGGATAGTATTTTTGACTCATTACTTATTGGGTAAGTCACGTACTATCTTAACCTCCGAATCTACCTTATTTTCTCTTAGCCTTAATCAAGGAGAAAGTGAATTCAGGAGTTTTAAGAAGTTGATTTCTTACCCGATAGTAGGAAAAAGGTTCTCTGGTGTTAAACTAGTGATTTGTAACTGGTTAAAATACAGTTTTAAAGTTTTAGGCAAGAATTGCCCTAATCTAAAGAGAGTAGTAAGAGAAAAAATTGTCAGAAAATGTTAAAATTTTAAATAAGGGGTGATCAATGGTAATGTGCATAATCGAGTGTGAAATATGGATTTGATAGCAATTAAGTGTTTAATTGCGATAATTGATACTTTTAGTCAATAGAGAAATTGACTCTGAATACCAATTCTGTATAAATTCTAGTGTGTGATGCACGAATTATGAGAAAGGATCTTGAATAGGGTTGAAGCCACACGGGTAATCGTTTCTCATAAAAAAAATGTTAAGGTAACCATATAGTTTATTATGTTTATTAACTATTATAACTGTGTAAAAGTGAATGCCACACGAGTAACCCTTTCTCATGAATTTTGCATTGTGAAATGAATTTGAAAGGTTATTGATTTTTAGGAGTATATATATATATATATATTGTGAAAAGATGTATAAGTAGTGGAAGTTGTGAAAGAGCATGATCATAGGGGTGAGAGTTCACCCAGGATATGTGGGGTTGCGTGTGGAGATTTGTGAGTGACAAATCTATATTGTTGGGTTAGCACCATGGGACATCCGGTGTAGCATTATTCAGCTGTTACCATGGGTAATCCAGTACAGCATATTATAGGACTATTACTATTGGACATTTGGGCAATCTGAAAACTCCCTAGTGCCCGTCAGGGCGTGGTTAGGAGTCAACGACACCTCTATTGGAAGCGTGTGAAGAAAAAAACCATAATCTATAGGTGGGTTAGATTACCTTTAGTCCTATGTTTCTACTACAGAAAGTGAGCTCGGGTCAACAAGTCTTGGTTCAAAAGAGCCTATGGTTTCACGTCAGGGAGCTTTAGAGAATTGATAGATAGTTGATCATGCTGTGATGTAAAAGTTTTTAAAATGTGATTTATATGCGAAAAAGATAATTTAGTATTGATATTTTGTGTATATATATATGCTATATAATGTTTTCAGCTACTTTGACATGGTTATCTGTGGTAATAGACATTTGATGAGCTATATGTGGTTACTGCGATTTTTATCTCACCTGTGGTTATTTACAATTTTAGGTTCTGGTACTAGTGGGTCAACAGGAAAGGATATATGCTGAGTTGACATCTCTTATCTAAATCTTTGTAAGAAATGGTGTAATGATTTGTGAATTTTAAGTCAAAACTATGTATAAGTTGCCATAGGATTTGTACATATGCATTAGTTATGATTATGGCATGTTTTTGTGATTTTGAACTCCCTAGCCTTGTATGTGTGTGAATGAGAAGATGGCTGGAAAGGCTAGTGAATGGATGTAATTATGTGTGTATATGAAATAGGTAGAGATTAAAAATGAGTGATTTAGCCATATATAATACAAGAAATGTGAAAATGTGGTTTTGGCCTAACGTGTAAAATGGGCAGATTATAGGCCAAATTTGTGTATGTGTGTTATATTATGCTTGTGTATGGATAATTAGGTGTATTTTTTCTATTTGAACTTGGTCAAGGCCCAAAAAGTGGCTAATGACATTTAGTTTCGAATTAAGATACTTAAGTGGCAAAACTTTGACAGGAAATGGTCAAAGTACACTTTAGTATTCAATTTCATATCAGAAACTGCCATTTGATAACAAATTTAGGTGTGTGCGTTGCGGTGCATGTACTCACATACTACAGCGCACGGCATAGACCAGGCGATTGTGGTCTCTGTGCCACATCCACGGTGCATGTGGCACAAGTCGCGATGCACGGTGCAATTTTTCACTTTATTTTTAAGTGACGCACATGTTTTCATGACTTTTGATGTACCCAATCTGTATGCTTCCACTGTGTATGTAATTGTGTATGGGGTTGAATAACCCAAATGAGTATAAAATGTTTTCTAGAAATCTTTAATTGGGATCCCAATGTCTTCAACAATTTTTAACTCAAGATTAGAAGTAATTAGTGATTTTTATAGTGGAGCGTATGGTAATGTAAGTGAGGGCATTACAAATTATTGGTATTAGTTTCTCCGATGTATTGATCCAATTTTGCTTTCTTTCTGCATTCATTCTAGCTTCTGGCAACTTAGTATATATTATTCACTACACCATTCTTTCCCTTTTCCTTAACTTTTCTGCTACTTTCATCCTTAGGAGGGGAGAAAATGAGAAGAAGAGGTACTCAAGCTACTCATAGCACCCGAGTGTCTAAGCGTCCGATTGAGGATGAACTTGTGCCTAAGGTTCAACCAGATATGCCTCAACAAGTTGATAGAAGAGATGGCTTGTTAGAAGAATTAAGGGATATGATGATTGATATCCGGCAAACAATTAGAGAGCATGATGTTTTATTGCAAGGGAGAGATCAAGAAGAGGAAAGAGAAGCTTAAGAGAGGCCAATACTGGAAGAAGTTCATAGTAGACCTGAGCCACGTCAAACTTTCAATAGTAGATAGATTGTTAGAGTTGCTACAGATCCATCTATCGACAGAGCCTTGAAGACATATGTGAGGTTCAATCTACCTACTTTTGACGGCAGTATGAGAGAAGGAGAAGCCGAGCAATGGATTGAGCATCTTGAGACAATATTCAAGGTCGTGACCTGTACTTCAAAGCAGAGAGTGACCTTATCTACAATTCAATTGGTCAGAGCAGCCAATAGATGGTAGGATTCAGTAAGGCCGACTGGTGGTGTGAGGTATTCTTGGAAAAAATTCAAGAAGGTATTCTTCAACTATTATTTCCCAACATCTTTTCATACTAAGAAAGAGGAAGAGTTTCATGCATTCAGACAGGGAGATTTAGAAGAAGAGGAATTCATAAAGAGATTTAATGATTTATCAACCTATTCTACCTATCTGCAACACTATAATGACACCTGGTGGAAGGCAGAACAATTTCTAGAGAAGACACGTCCAGAGTATAGGCAGCAAATTGCTCTATTCGACATTACTACTTATAAGGATATGTGTCACAAGTTAAGAATAGCTATGAAGAGAGGCATAGAAGTAGAGGTTGAGAAGAAGAAGGATAGTATGGGAAGATTTACACCTTCTTTGGGTCCGTCAGTTGGCATATCAAAGAAGCCCGTGTATATAGTTTGAGCAGTTCTGGAGCTTGTGAGAAGAAGAGTTTTGGTAGAAGTTCTCAGACTCAATCAATTCAGAGAGAATCTATATAGAGGAGTACTGGGGTCAGAAATAGGCCTCAACAACCTTCAAGACAAGCCTCAAACACATCAGCTCCCTACTTTTAGCACTAGAAGGTCACCCCAGTACAGTGTTTGTGGCACATTCCATGCGAGAAAATGTTGGTCCTGTTTCAAGTGTGGGAAGCCAGGTCATATTGCCAAATATTGTTCTGAAGGTGGAGTTGAGATGGCAGAGCAACGTACCATGATTCCAGGACAAGTATTTGTATAGCAAATACTTGTCTTGGAATCATGATTTCTATTACCGAAGAAGAGGCTAGAGCATTTATGAACCTGATCAAAGGTATTATTTCTATTTGTGGTAATAGAATTGAAGCTTTATTTGATTCAGGAGCTACACGTTCATTCATTTCAAAAGAATGTGTAGATAGATTGAAGTTAGAATTGAAAGAGTTACCTATGAAAGTTAAAGTGACTATGCCTTATGGACTCTCAAGTATTACTAGTAGAGCATGTCAGAGAGTTGAGATTGTATTTGAGGATTGAGTATTTGTGATTGATTTGATTTGCCTTCCTATCAGTTGTGCAAGCTAAAAAGCTAATCAGGCAAGGGTGTGATGCCTACATAGTAGTTTGTGCTGCCAGTAGTGTGTATGATAGTAGTATTGAGAAAATTGGAGTAGTAAGTGAATTTCTTGAGGTGTTTTCTGAGGAGATGTCTAGATTACCTTCGGAAAGAGAAGTTGAATTCTCAATAGATTTAGTTCCTAGTACAGAACCAATTTCTAAAGCCCCGTACCAATTTCACAAAGGATTCATCAGGCTGAGTGCATCACCCTAGGGTTTGCTAATGTTGTTTGTAAGAAAGAAGGATGGCAATGTGTGATTGTGCATCGACTACCAACAGTTGAACAAGGTGACAGTGAAGAATAAGTATCCTTTACCCAGGATTAATGATCTATTAGATCAATTGGTAGGAGCCTTAGTCTTTTTCAAGATTGACTTGAGGTCAGGGTATCATCAGCTAAAGGTTTCTGAAAAAGATGTACCTAAAATAGCCTTTCGTATGTGTTATAGGCACTATGAGTTCCTTGTCATGCCATTTGGTTTGACTAATGCACTTGCAGTTTTCATGGATTATATGAATCGTATCTTTAGACCATACTTAGACCAGTTTGTTGTGATTTTCATCGATGACATTCTGATTTATTTGGAAGATGAGGAACAACATGACACATCTTCGAATTGTTCTTCAGATTCTTAAGGAGAATAAAATCTATGCCAAGCTCAGTAAGTACAAGTTTTGGCTAAGAAAAGTTAGAGTTTTGGGTCATGTGGTATCAGCAGATGAGATTTTTATTGATCCTCATAAAGTTGATGCTATGTTGAAATGGGAATGGCCTAGTTTTGTTACAAAAATTTAAAGTTTTCTAGGATTAGCTGGATATTACTGAAGGTCTATCCAAGGTTTCTCTCAAATTGCTTTCCCATTGATGAAATTGACCCGAAAAGATCATCCTTTTATTTGGGATGACAGGTGTGAGATTGCATTTCAGAAGCTGAAAGAGAGACTAACTACTGCACCTGTGTTAATAATTTTGAATACCATATGAGGTGTATACAGATGCTTCTCTAAGAGGTTTGGATTGCGTACTAATGCAGGATGGAAGAGTTGTGGCATATGCATCAAGACAACTCAGGCCACATGAAGAGAACTACCCAACTCATGATTTAGAACTAGCAGCAGTGGTTTTTGCATTGAAATTTGGTGTCATTATTTGTTTGGATCAGTGTTTAGTGTATTCAGTAACCACAAGAGTTTAAAGTATCTAATGGACTAGAAGGAATTGAATATGAAACAAAAAAGATGGATGGAATTGCTTAAAGACTATAACTTTGAGTTGAAATACCATTCAGGGAAAGCTAACGTACTGCTAAGGTATTGAGCAGAAAGATGCTACATATAGCCAGTCTAATGATCCAAGAACACAACTTAATGGAGTCTTTCATTGATTCTCAACAAGATGCACCATTAAAAGCTTTAGTTAGTGCTTATACTACCATGATTAGTAGTGATTTTTAAAAGGAATTGAGAATAGCACAATTGGAAGATGAGTATCTTCTTAAGATTCAAGAAGAGGTTGAGTCGAATCTAGCTACAGATTTTAGTTTTTAATGATGATGGATTTGTATTTTATTAGGATAGAATTTTGGGGCCTAACAATAAAGATTTAAGAAGAGTGATTCTAAATGAAGCACATTACAGCAAGTACACTAATCACCTAGGAGCTACAAAGATGTATCAGGATATTAAGCATTATTGGTAGTGGCTAGGAATGAAAAGAGATGCGACAGAGTTTGTTGCTCGGTGTTTGACTTGCCAGAAAGTGAAAATTGAACATCAAAGGCTAGTTGGGACACTATAGCCATTAGAAATACCTAAGTGAAAATAGGATAGCATTTCCATAGATTTCATCTCTGGATTGCCAAGAACTCAATCAGGACATGATGCTATTTAGGTGATTGTTGACCGATTGACTAAGTCAACCCACTTTTAAGCCATCAGGATCAATAATTCTCTGGAGAAGTTGGCTAAGACCTATATCTGAGAGGCTGTACATTTACATGGACTCCTAGATTCATAGGTCCATTCGAAGTCCTAGAGAGGATCGAACCAGTTGCTTATTGAATTGCTTTTCCTCCATAGTTATCTAGGCTTCATAATGTGTTCCATGTGTCTCAACTCAAGAAGTACCAACCAGATCCTTCTCATGTAATTGAGCCTAAAGAAGTAAAATTACGAGAAAATATGACCTATAGGACAGAACTGGAATGAATAGTGGATGTGAAAGATAAGCAATTAAGAAATAAGACTATTCGATTGGTGAAAGTACTTTGGAAGGGTATGACTCCTGGTGATGTGACTTGGGAGACAAAAACTAAGATGAGACAACTATACCCTTAGTTATTCCCTTAGGTAAGTGTGAGTTAATGGTTGTTTCAATTTTGGGGATAAAATTCTTAAAAAGGAGGGGAGAACTGGAACATCTTGAATTTCTAATCCTGTGTTAATGATTGATTAGGGATGAGTTAGTGATTTAATGTAGGGATTAGAGTTCAGAGTAGTGAAGTGATATCTTGACTCATTGGGATGTTATATGAACAGAAATGACTAAAAGAGCGGGGTCCTAAAGTAGAGCGAGTGTGCATAGTGAGAATTTTTCTCATTGTGCCACGCGCTGTAAGCAGGTGGTAGATGCACCGCGGTGAGTAGCACAAAAATCAATTTAATAGGGATATGTCCAGCTCAAAAAATAGAAGGGAGAAACATGGGAGGAGAGTTTTGGAGTGGAGAAGAGCCAAGGCTGTGTTAGGGCAAGCTAAATCAGGAGCAAGGATGGTGTTTTTGACTCATTACTTATTAGGCAAGTCACGTACTGTCTTAACCTCCAAATTTACCCTATTTTCTCTTAGTCTTAATCAAGGAGAAAGTGAATTCCAAAGTTTTAAGGAGTTGATTTCTTACCCGATAGTAGGAAAAAGGTTCTCTGGAGTTAAACTAGTGATTTGCAACTGGTTAGAGTCGAAACGATAAAGTTATGAAGCTTTAGGCAAGAATTGCCTTAATCTAGAGAGAGTAGTGAGAGAAAAATTGCTAGAAAATGTTAAAGCTTGAAATGAGGAGTGATTAATGGTAATGTGCATAATCGAGTGTGAAATGTGGATTTGATAGCAGTTAAGTGTTTAATTGCGATAATTGGCACTTTTGGTCAATAGAGAAATTGACTCTGAATGCCAATTCTGTGTAGATTCTAATGTGCGACGCACGAATTATGAGAGAGGAGCTTGAATAGGGTTGAAGCCACACGGGTAACCCTTTCTCACGAATAGAAAGGTTAAGGTAACCATATAGTTTATTATGTTTATTAACTATTATAACTGTGTAAAAGTGAATGTCAAATATCAAATTGTGAATTTATGAGTTTTAGCATGGATTTTGCATTGTGAAATAAATTTGAAAAGTTATTGATTTTCAGGAGTATATATATATATTGTGGAAAGATGTATAAGTAGTGGAAGTTATGTGAAAGAGCATGATCATAGGGGGTGGGATTTCACCCAGGATATGTGGGGTTGTGTGTGTGTGGAGATTTATGAGTGACAAATCCATATGGTCGGGCTGGCACCATGGGACATCCGGTGTAGCATTATTCGGGCTGTTACCATGGGTAATCTGGTACAACATATTATGGGAATATGGGACTATTACCATGGGACATTCGGGCACTCTAGCAACTCCTTAGTGCTCGTCAAGATATGGTTAGGAGTCAACGAAACCTCTATCACAAGTGTGTGAAGAAGGAAACCATAGTCTGAAGGTGGGTAAGATTACCTTTGGCCAGGTGTTTCTACCACTAAATGTGAGCTCGGGTTAACAAGTCATTGATTCAAAAGAGCCTATGGTTTCACGTCGGGGAGCATTCGAGGATTGGTAGATAGTTAATCATGCTGTGATGTAAAAGTGTTTGGAATGTGATTTATATGCAAAAAAGATAATTTAGTACTGATATGTTGTGTATATATATATATGCTATATAATGTTTTCAGCTACTTTGACATGGTTATCTGTGGTAATAGATATTTGATGAGTTATATCTGGTGACTGAAATTTTTATTTCACTCGTGGTTATTTATATTTTCAGGTTTTGGTACTAGTAGGTCAAAAGGAAAGGATATAGGTTAAGCTGACATCTCTTGCCTAAATCTTTGTAAGAAATGGTGTAATGATTTGTGAATTTTGAGTCAAAACTATGTATAAGTTGCCATAGGATTTTGTACATCTGCATTAGTTATGATTATGGTATGCTTTTGTAATTTTGAACTCCCTAGCCTTATATGTGTGTGAATGAGAAGATGATTGGAAAGGCTAGTGAATGGATATAATTATGTGTGTATATGAAATGTGTGGATATTAAACGGAGTGATTTAGCCATATATAATACTAGAAATGTGAAAATGTGGTTTTGGCCCAAAGTGTAAAATGGGCAGATTATAGGCCAAATTTGTGTATGTGAGTTATATTATGCTTGTGTATGGATAATTAGGTGTATTTTTTCATTTGAACTTGGTCAAGGCCTAAAAAGTGGCTAATGACATTTGGTTTCGAATTGAGATACTTAAGTAGCAAAACTTTGACAAGAAATGGTCAAAGTGCATTTTAGTATCCAATTTTTGATAGAAAAATCAGATTAGGATGAAACCAGTGTCAGTAGTTAGATTTCGAAATAAGCTTCGTATGGGCGCTTGAGCCATGCCAATTGGACTTCGTGTGTGGAAATGGCGTGCATCTGAATTTCATATTAGAAACTGCCATTTGACAACAAATTCAGGTGTGTGTGCCGCGGTGCATATACTCGCATGCCGCAGCGCACGGCATAGAGCAGGCAATTGTGGTCTCTGTGCCACATGTCGCAGTGCATGTGGCACAAGCTGTGGCGCACGGTGCAATTTTTCACTTTATTTTTAAGTGATGCACATGTTTTTTGGACTTTTGATGTACCCAATCTGTATGGTTCCGCTGTGTATGTAATAATTGTGTATGGTGTTGAATAACCCAAATGAGTATAAAATGTTTTCTAAAAATCTTTTATTAGGATCCCAATGTCTTCAATAATTTTTAACTCAAGAATTAGAAGTAATTAGTGATTTTTGTAGTGGAGCGTTTGGTAATGTTAGTGAGGGCATTACAAATTATTAGTACCAGTTTATTCAGTGTATCAATCCAGTTTTGCTTTCTTTCTGCATTCGTTCTAGCTTCTAGCAACTTATATATTATTCATTACACCATTCTTTCCCTTTTCCTTAACTTTTTTGCTACTTTCATCCTTAGGAGGGGAGAAAATGAGAAGAAGAGCTACTCGAGCTACTCGTAGCACCCGAGTGTTTAGGCATCTGGTTGAGGATGAACCTGTGCTTAAGGTTTAATTGAATATGCCTCAATAAGCTGATAGAAGAGATGTCTTGTTAGAAGAATTAAGGGATATGATGATCGATATCTGGCAAACAGTTAGAGAGCATGATGTGTTATTGTAGGGAAGAGATGAAGAAGAGGAAAGAGAAGCTCAAGAAAGGCCAATACTGGAAGAAGTTCATAGCAGACCTGAGCTGCCTCAAACTTTGAATAGTAGACAAACTGTTGGAGTTGATACAGATCCATCTATTGACCGAGTCTAGAAGACATATGTGAGGTTCAATCCACCTACTTTTGATGGCAGTATGAGAGAAGGAGAAGCCAAGCAGTAGATTGAGCATCTCAAGACAATATTCGAGGTAGTGACCTGCACTTCATAGTAGAGAGTGACCTTAGCTACAGTTTAGTTGGTCGGAGCAGCCAAGAGATGGTGGGATTCAGTGAGGCCAATTGGTGGTGTGAGGTATTCTTGGGAAGAATTCAAGAAGATATTCTTCGACTATTATTTCCCAGCAGCTTTTTGTATTGAGAAAGAGGAAGAGTTTCATGCGTTTAGATAGGGAGATTTAGATGAAGAGGAATTCATAAAGAGATTTAATGATTTATCAGCCTATTCTACCTATCTGCAACATCATAATGACACTTGGTGGAAGGCAGAATGATTTCTAGAGAAGATGCATCCAGACTACAAGCAGTAAATTGCTCTATTCGACATCCGACATCCGATTTGGGTGATTCAAGTGTCCACAAGAAGCTCTTTGAGCCTTTCTAACTAATGGCACCAATTTTACACTCAAATAATTATCCATTTAAAAGATGGACACCTGAACCCTAAATGATTTGTTTTCACCTCAAAACACACACAATGGTGTCCAACTCACAATACCAAATGTCATTACCCCAGAGACACTTTGACCACCTCGAATGGACCATACACACCATGTCAATTCATTCATATCACACAAATAAGCTATCATGCCTAAAATGACCACTAAACCACTATTTGACAATAACACAACAAGGCATATAAAATTCAATGCACTAATCAATTGGTCATTTTGGCATATAAAATACTTAATATATATATATATATATATCAAATGTAAGTGTAACTTAGCTAAGTACACACACTTAATCCACAACATCAATCTTGGACCAAGATGCACACATTTATCACAAATTCCTATAAGTAATATCCAAAATAAAGTCACGTTCCTAAGTTGGCAATATATAGTGACAATATTCATTACAAAACTAAAAAGAGAAAGGAAAGAGCTATACTATAATGCTCTTTACTCTTCCCTTGCCCCTTACCGGAGCCCTCACCTATAAAATATAACCACAAGGTGAGATAAACATCTCAAGAACAAAATAATTCACTATTAGTAATTAACATGCACAACCATAAGAGAGTAAAACTATAAAACTTTCAAAATATATATTTAGCATATCACCACATACTCTTTTCATCAGTACAAATATTTTACCACTAGCATGATCATTCTACCATCCGAGCCTCCATATCACCCCGACTGAAACCATAAGCTCTTAGACCAAGTACACATTTACAATGATCCAAGCTCACCTTCAGTGGTAGGATCACCCAGCCAAAGATGTCTTATCCTACTTTTGGACTATGGTTTCCCCCTATCGCACACAAATTGGGGTGTCGTTACTCCCAGCACTGTATCATTGATGCTAAGGAGCGTTACTCTCTAATGCTGTATCCTGCATGGATACTAAGGAGAAAATCTCCAACACCGTACCTCACTAGACACTAAGGAGATACGTGCTATATGAACTTCCAGTTCTCCTTCCTATGGGTGAACTCCTACCCCTTAACATGATCATGCCCACGCTCAACATATATATCACATGTACATTACAAATTTTTCAACTCATTCATATATAGTTTTCATCATACTTCATAATTTGCAAATAGATTTTTCATGCACAAAAACCACATTTTGCATATATGCAAAAAACCACATTTTGCAATATGCAAGATTATCAAATTTCAAGTTCAAATTCACATATGTACTCACAAACAATTAAGCAATATAATCAATCAGTGTATTTTATTCCGTTACCTCAACCCTTTATAACACACAAAAGGGTTACCATGGTTTAACATAAACTCCATACATTCCATACGCACAACGTAGCTCGAGCAATGCTCAATCTACATAATCAAATGACAATAATCAATTATCACTCTGGATAACTTTGAATTTTTTAGGTTCTAATTGTCTAAAATACCCAAATTCCTTTTCTAACAACTTCAACCATTCTATTAAATATCCTAACACACCAAATTCGCTAACCAATATCCCATATTGTTTCAAAATCCTCAAATTATACTTAAGGTTCGTCCAAACCCTTACCAAAAAATCACAATCACCACAAAACTCATAAACTTAAGGTCAGAGGCTTGATTTAACTCCCCAAGATCTTAAATAAATTAATGGGTTTGGTCTAATCCCAAAGGAACTGAAATCAAAGCCCCATTGCCCCACCAATCCAGATTTTTGCATAAAAGAGAGAGAAGGGGAATGTGTAACTTACCCAATAGTCAAGCTCCAAATACCTCCAAAGTAGGCTAGGGATCATGCCCTAGTAGACCACAGGCTCTCCTTTGTCGCTCTCTTCTTATCTTTCTTTCTCTCTTCTATTTTTCGAGTTTGATTCCTAATTTGATAAGTGCTAATTTAGCATGTGTGTGGCGGCGGATCAACGTGCCTGTCATGGCGTATGGCAAGAAAATTCCACAAAATTTTAAACTTCCTTCCATGCCATGGCCCCCTTGAACATCGACCTAGCCCTTTCTAAGGCTTTCCAAGGATCTAAAAACCATATTAGTCTACATAACCCTCACTAAATCAACAATTTATCTAAATTCACCAAATTACCCTTGAACACACTGATAATTACAAATGAGGAAACTTATGATGTTACATATATCTTCACACACACACATATCCCTACATATCTCAAGTAAACTCCTATAGGGATAATCATGCTTTTTCATACTTGTCACTGCTTATTCCCATTTCCACCACATTTACTTTCATATCATATATATATATATATATATCCATTGGAATCAATGACTTTTCAAATTTCATTTTACAAACTAATGTTCATATTAAAAATCATTTTTCAATATGAAATCATGCACAAAATTCTTAAACAACAAGTTCATCAATTTGTATTTACTTTTATAAAGTTATAATAGTTAATAAATATAATAAACTATATGATTATCTCAATCCTTCTGTTCGATAAGAAGGGTTACCTATGTAACTTCAACCTATTTAAACTCCTTTCTTGTAATTCGTGCATCACACACTAGTATCTACACAGAATTGACATTCAGAGTCAATTCCTCTATTGACCAAAAATGCCAATTATTACATTTAAACACTTAATCACTATCAATTTCATGTTTCATACTCAATTACATATATTACCACTGATTACCTATCATTCTAAGCTTTAACATTTTCTAGCAATTTTCTCTCACTACTCTCTCTCCAGATTTGTCCAATTCTTGCCTACAGTTCTAAAGCTTTATTGTTTCAACTACAACCAATCACAAAGCACTAGTTTAGTTCCGAATAATCTTTTTATTACTATAGGGTAAGAGAAATCAACTCCTTAAAACTCCTGAATTCACTTTTTCACTAGTTAAAACTAAGAGAAAATAGGATAGATTCAGAGGTTAAGGTAGTATGTGACTTACCTAATAAATAACAAGTCAGAGATACTATCCTTGCTCCTGATTTAACTTGCCCTAGCATAGCCCTTGCTCTTCTCCATGTTTGAGCTCTCCTCCCATGTTTCTCTCTTCTGTTTAACGAGTTGGACAAGTCTCTATTAATTTGATTTCTGCTCCATGTGCCGCAGCGCATCTATCCCCAGCTGCGGCACGTGGTACAGTGAGGAAAATCCTCACAATGCTCACATGCTCTGCTTTGGGACTCTGCTTTTCTACTCATATCTGTTCATATAACATTCTAATAAGTCAAAATAACACTTCACTACTCAGAGTCCTATTCCCACATTAGTCTTTAATACAGGATTAGAAATTCAGGATGTTACATTTCCTCACCTGCAAATCCATGAAATTTAGGTAAGGCATTTATCAAGGAAGGTTTAACAAATTTAAGTACAAGCCACTAGCTCTAAATGTGTCGGTAGGTGCAACCATCTCTCTAATGTACTTTTTTATAGGAATATCATGATTATTTTGTATGCAAGCATCCAGCCATGTTGTTAATAATCACAGAATTATCAATAATGGTGTTTGAAAGAGAAGAAGACACTAATAACTCAAGATATTGATCTCTAAATTGAATAAAATTTTCTCCAAGTTCTTTACAAGTTCTACAAGAAATATATAGTTTAAAACACCATAGAAATGATATTGGAAGGTAGAAAAATCAATAAAATGAAATCAAGCAAAATCTAGAAAAAATTGGTAGTAAACAAACATACTGGAAGAATATTTTTGTAGATTTTTTTTTGAAATTAAAATGATAGAATTAGCAAAAAAATAAAAAAAATGAAGCTAAAAAAATGAAATGAACAGAAAAATTTTGAACAAATCCAGCAAGTAAGTAAAAAGACATGCTCATTCAAATTTTCCCTTGTCTTCCTGGAATGCGCACCGGGGTAAGCGGAGGAGTTTATATGCTTCTTGAGTGCACACCTCTTTAGTCCAGAATCAAATTGCTATGAAAAGTTTACCTAAACTGACTAACAAACTAAAGGTCATACAGTTTAAATTTTAGCTAAAAAATCCAAGTAAATCCTTCCTAGTATTTTTTTTCAAGTTAGGTCTATAGCACTGGAGTTTCCAATGAACCCTATTTCACTTAAACAAAATTTCAACCACTTAAATTTTAGCCAGTGAAACTTAGCCTCTTTCTTAGCTTTAAAGGAGGCTGGAAAATAGTAGGAGAAGAATCTCCTCTTGAACTCACTCCATATCAACTGAGACCCATCTGTCGGTCTCACACTCTCCTACCACTACTTTGCAACATCCTCAAGCAGGAATGTAGCAAGTAATACTCACTTCTTAGACGTGCAGGTCATAACAGAAAGATCATCTCTAACCAATCTATCTACTTCTCAGTCCCTCTGTTCTCCATAGATCCCTCAAATGATAGATGATTCAATCTTATGAACTTCTTCAAGGCTAAACCAATAGAGCTCTCTTGCTCTTTTCCTCTAGGCCTCATTGGTTTAGGCCTCCTCGGTCTACTCTCTTCATAGTAATCTTCCTCTTAATGGCCAAGCACTTTTCTCTTGAGTCTTACTCCATCATAACTGCCAACTCTTTCTATGGTCTTGCTTGAATCTTTTAGTCTCTTCTTCAAAATCTCATCATGCTCATATATTCTCTATTCAATTCTTTCCATCATACTTCTTAGCTCGAGCAATATATTCTCATTGCCCATTGTAGGTCTCGATTGCTCTCTAGCTTGATTTGAGCCTTATCCCATCTCAACATGCTCACTAGGGATAATATTTTCTTCTTGTACCAAGATTTCCCGCACTTGTCTTGATACCTTTGCCAAAATGTTGCCGGCCAAATTTCTTTTTTGCACCATTCTCCCCTTATACGGATGGAAGTTATCCCATAGAAGGAAAATGATTAACACTTGCCAACTTTCTATGTGTAAATGCACAATTCAAAAGCAAACTCACACCTAATTCATAAATCCACAATCTAATTCTTATAACCAGAAAAACTAATACCAAACTATAAAAACCAAGAGACCAAATTATAAAGTCTCCCTTACTAAATCACATATAACTCCAAATCATGGCAATCTAGGGTTTAACCCTCAAAGGATTACTAACTTGTAAAGTTTATAAAGGGAATTTCTCAAATTCTTTCAAAGAAATCCCAATTTCAAGAATTCAAATCACAAACATTATTTAATAAGTCCATATCAGAGTTTTGAAAGTAAAGCAAAAGCTTGAAAATCAATTGAGACCCAAAACAATGAGTTTAAAACTCAAAAATAGATTTTGTATAGAAAATGACACATGCACCGTGGCTTATGGCATAACTGAGAATTTGAGCCTGAAAATCCAATCAGGCATCTTCAAGCCTCAAAACGACCGCCGAGTAGTATTATTAGGGTCTGATGGAACCCTAGGTCGCTTTAGGCCGTCAAGTAAAACTAGAATGCAGTTGCGGGCATTTTAGGTCATCATGGCCACATATTCGGGCCCAATTGCCTACACATTAAAAGAGCGGCGACATGATTCTGCCACGACCCAGATTGCTAAGGATTCGGTGCTTATAATTTTCTGATTTGAATGTGTTGATGCAAGTGAATGGGATGACGGGCTCAAGTTAGGGCTCCCCTATGATAATCCCTGAGTTCCAGATTTGCAACCACGCACGTAACGGCAATTAGCTTAACGAAAGACGCTCCACAGGCCTTTAAAGTTGCATCCGATGATCATCGGGAAATCTAAGCCAAGTGGAGTTAGTCCGGCCTTGTTCTTAACCATTCAATTCAGACCAAATTGAGTGGCAAAAAAGCTTCTCAACCCAAATTTCATATAAACGCATGTGGATCTGGCTTGAGGTATGAGGAAATCTGAACGAGAACATATAGACGCATTCAAGAACGCTCTGTTGAATTCATAGATCCCAGAACTGAAAACGCAATGTAAAAAATTCAATCCGACATCCACTACTTCAATCTAGCATGTAATTGGAATCAAAGGTCATACCCCAGCCTAAACTAGAATTTCAAATCCTTGAAGAAACTAGATGAAGTTGCAGAATTGACATTACATGTTGAGAAGGCAAATCTGAAGTGCTCAAGTCACAGGTTCACCTTCCCTGAGGCTCAAAGGAGAGTCAGCCGCTCATGCTCTTGCTCTTCACTTGAACCGGAGCTTGAGAGAAGCCTTCGTGAATGTATGAAGATGAAGATGAAATCTGGAAATGGATGTGTGCCGGACGCATTCATAGAGAGGAGGATGCGACGGACAAAAATCCGAAGGGGAATGAATGGCTGAAGACTTAGACGTGAATGAAGGAAGAAGGAGAAGGAATGGATCTCTGGACTTGGGGGGATGAAGGAGATGGCATGCAAAGATGAGAGAAAATTGAGCTGCAGAGAGAGAGTGGGATCTAAACTGCGAGGCTCCGGTCGGGAAACTAGGCTGATGCATGTGTGAGCGATGTGGAGGAGGTGAAACCGAAGTGAGTGGTGCTGAAGAACAAGGGCAGTCCAGGCATAGAGTCAGTTCATTTCCGGCTGGAAGGTGGAGTTGAAATTGAGCAGCCAATTCCAGAAAATGCAAGGTGAGTTGGTGCACAGAATGCTGATCATGAGCACGGGAAACGTGACTTTCATGATGCCCAGAAACGTGACTCTCCCGGCCTGCTCTGTTCCACATGAATTCTCATGCATTTCAGATTGAAGTCGCGCCTCTCTTGCTCTTGGCTTGCCCCATGATGATGTCAGCTATTGCTTCCTGTTGAATCAGCCTCAATTCACGCCCGAATTGCTCCCGTTTCTCATGATGAGCCGTGATGATGTCGTCCAATGTATCCCTTGGATCGGATTGTGCATGTGCCCTTGACTTCCCTAGAGTTGTTGGCCATGTCGCTGCTCCTTGGTTCCAAAGCTGCCCTCACAGAAACCTGAAAATAAAAACCCAGGGCTAAGAAAATCCTAGAAAGGGAAAGCTGAAAAGGAAGGAACTCAGAATTTGAGCCGAAAAATCCAATCGGCCATCTTCAAGCCTCAAAACGACCGCCGAGTAGTATTATTAGGGTCTGATGGATCCTTAGGTCGCTTTAGGCCATCAAGTAAAACTAGAATGCAGTTGCGGGCATTCTAGGTCATCATGGCCGCAGATTCAGGCCCAATTGCCTGCACATTAAAAGAGCGGCGACATGGTTCTGCCACGATCTACATTGCTAAGGATTCGGTGCTTATAATTTTCTGATTTGAATGTGTTGATGCAAGTGAATGGGATGATGGGGTCAAGCTAGGGCCCCCCTATGATAATCCCTTAGTTCCAGATTTGCAACCACACACGTAACGGCAATTAGCTTAACAAAAGATGCTCCACAGGCCTTTAAAGTTGCATCCGATGATCACCGGGAAATCTAAGCCAAGTGGAGTTAGTCCGGCCTTGTTCTTAACCATTCAATTCAGACCAAATTGAGTGGCAAAAAAGCTTCTCAACCTAAATTTCATATAAACGCATGTGGATCTGGCTTGAGGTATGATGAAATCTGAACGAGAACATATAGATGCATTCAAGAACGCTCCGTTGAATTCGTAGATCCTAGAACTGAAAACGCAATGTAAAAAATTCAATCCGACATCTACGACTTCAATCTAGCATGTAATTGGAATCAAAGGTCGTACCCAGCCCGAACTAGAATTTCGAATCCTTAAAGAAACTAGATGAAGTTGCAGAATTGACATTACACGTTGAGAAGGCAAATCTGAAGTGCTCAAGTCACAGGTTCACCTTCCCTAAGGCTCAAAGGAGAATCAGCCGCTCATGCTCTTGCTCTTCACTTGAACCGGAGCTTGAGAGAAGCCTCCGTGAATGTATAAAGACGAAGATGAAATCTGGAAATGGATGTGTGCCAGACGCATTCATAGAGAGGAGGATGCGACGGACAAAAATCCGGAGGGGAATGAATGGCTGAAGACCTAGACGTGAATGAAGGAAGAAGGAGAAGGAATGGATCTATGGACTTGGGGGGATGAAGGAGATGGCGTGCAAAGATGAGAGAAAATTGATCTGCAGAGAGAGAGTGGGATCTGAACTGCGAGGCTCCGGTCGGGAAACTAGGCTGATGCATGTATGAGCGATGTGGAGGAGGTGAAACCGAAGTGAGTGGTGCGGAAGAACAAGGGCAGTCCAGGCATGGAGTCGGTTCATTTCCGACTGGAAAGTAGAGTTGAAATTGAGCAGCCAATTCCGAAAAATGCAAGGCGAGTTGGTGCACAGAATGCTGATCACGAGCACGGGAAACGTGACTTTCATGATGCCCAGAAACATGACTCTCCCAGCCTGCTTCGTTCCACGTGAATTCTCACGCATTTTAGATTGAAGTCGCGCCTCCCTTGCCCTTGGCTTGCCCCATGATGATGTCAGCTATTGCTTCCCACTGAATCAGCCTCAATTCATGCCCGAATTGCTCCCGTTTCTCATAATGAGCCATGATGATGTCATCTAATGTATCCCTTGGATCAGATTGTGCATGTGCCCATGACTTCCCCAAAGTTGTTGGCCATGTCGCTGCTGCTTGGTTCCAAAGCTGCCTTCACAAAATCCAATCGGGCATCTTCAAGCCTCAAAACGACCGCCGAGTAGTATTATTAGGGTCTGATGAAACCCTAGGTTGCTTTAGGCCGTCAAGTAAAACTAGAATGCAGTTGTGGGCATTCTAGGTTATCATGGCCGCAGATTAGGGCCCAATTGCCTGCACATTAAAAGAGCGGCGACATGGTTCTGCCACGATCTACATTGCTAAGGATTCGATGCTTATAATTTTCTGATTTCAATGTGTTGAAGTAAGTGAATGGGATGACGGGCTCGAGTTAGGGTCCCCTATGATAATCCTTAGGTTCCAAATTTGCAACCACGCACGTAACAGCAATTAGCTTAACGAAAGACGCTCTACAGGCCTTTAAAGTTGCATCCAATGATCGCTGTAAAATCTAAGCCAAGTGGAGTTAGGCCGGCCTTGTTCTTAACCATTCAGTTCAGACCAAATTGAGTGGCAGAAAAGCTCCTCGACCCAAATTTCATATAAACGCATATGGATCTGTCTTGAGGTATGAGGAAATCTGAACGAGAACATATGGACGCATTCAAGAACGCTCCATTGAATTCGTAGATGCCAGAACTGAAAACGCAACGTGAAATTCAATCCGACATCCACAACTTCAATCTAGCATGTAATTGGAATCAAAGATCCTACCCCAGCCTGAACTAGAATTCAGAATCCTTGAAGAAACTAGATGAAGTTGCAGAATTGAGATTACACGTTGAGAAGGCAAATCTGAAGTGCTCAAGTCACAGGTTCATCTTCCTTGAGGCTCAAAGGAGAGTCAGCCGCTCATGGTCTTCCTCTTCACTTGAACCAGAGCTTGAGAGAAGCCTCCGTGGATGTATGAAGACGAAGACGAGATCTGGAAATGGATGTGTGCCGGACAGATTCATGGAGAGGAGGATGCGATGGACGAATGAATGGTTGAAGACCTAGACGTGAACAAAGGAAGAAGGAGAAGGAATGGATCTCTGGACTTGAGGGGATGAAGGAGATAGCGTGCAAAGATGAGAGAAAATTGAGCTGCAGAGAAAAGATCAAAGTGGATTAAAGAAAAAAAAGAAAGAGTTAAGTTTGAATAAGCAAGCTTCATTGAGTTTGTATTTGTAGATTTTCACTTCATCCAATTACACTTTACTCTTGGCCATTTTATTCATTCCATCCATGATCCTTATATGTTATCTACTTGGTTTAGTTTTTAATAGTCTTGTATATTGTGCATGCTTACATTGTGGCCAAGACAAGTTTCTTGAGCCAATCCTCACCCTTTCATATGCAAATTTAAGTTTACTCTTCATTAAGCACATTACATCCTTGTAAAAGTCCATATGATTCTTGAGAACCTTACATCTTAGTGGTAGAGAGATGGGGAATTACAAGCCTATGGTAGGATGGCTAACTAAGGTACTTGAGTAATATAAATGTGCCTTTATATATTGGTTGATAGAGTGCAAATATTATTCTAGTGAGGTTTCTCTTTGAGATTATATTCTTACAAATGGTTGATTTGGATGTATTAAGGTTTTATCTAAAGATTGCAACATTGATTTAGTTCTTGTGTGGATGCATTTACTTTGAGAATTGGATTTACACTTAAGAGATTGAATCTTTGTATTTTTTTTTCTTTTCTAGGTTTTTTGAGAGTTTTTGCCCAGAGAGCAAAATCCAAGTGTGGGAGAATTGATCAGTCACATTTTACATACTAAAACACTTGGTTTTGGCATAAATTATGCATATTAGGATTTTATTCTCGGTTTTGAGTTGTCTTTTCTATATTGACTATGTAAACCCAAATGTTGCTTTTTTGATAATTGATTTGTCACTTCTAAACTCTTAAGTGACATCTTTTCTTTACTTTGGATTCACATCTTCATCTCTTCTCATTCATTTCTTCATTTCGTCCATCCATCTCTATAACATCCCAAAAATTAACCTAAGGTTAATTAAGTTAATTTAGAGCAAATGAGTAATTTTTGGAGGAATATTTAGATATAAATAATTTTAGTTAGAAGATTATTATTGGATTTAATTTAGATTAAATCCTAAGTTATGATTTTATAGTAAATAGAAATAGTAATAATAATATTATTAAAAAAAAGAAAGAAGAAAGAAAAGGAACATAAAATAAATTGAAAATTGAAGAGGGGGGAGAGAAGTAACTTTTGCTTTGGGTGTTTAGGTGTAAATAATGCCAAAAAAAAGAGAAAAAGTGGAGGTGGAAGAAGACATTCACGTGTGTGCATTGAAGAAGACAAAAGAAAGAGAGTAAAGGCCGTGAGACCCACGCTTGTTTTAAAAAAAATGCTTTGCCTTATTTCATCTATTTCTCTTCCTTCTTTCTTCATTTGCGTCTGGTGCGAACAGAGAGTGAGCGAGAGAACACGAGCGACACTGTGGCTAGAAGAGCTGGTTTAGAAGGTGAAGCTCCATAATAGGATATTTCAGATGAGATTTTAAGTATTCTAAGACTAGGTAAGTGTTCTAAATATTTTCTTAGTCATTTTTTTTCCTGAGAATGTAGATTTTGAGATTTTAAAAATCTAGGGTTTGAAAGAGGGATGAATTTTTGATGAGAAAATCTAGTTGTTGAGGTTGTTGGTAGTGTTATAAATATTCTAGAGTATTATTTTATTGATAGAATTGAAATTTGAGGCATTTGAATTTATCCATAGATCCCTATGGGTAGATTTTTTATTAAATTCAAAAATATAAATTAATTTGTTGATATTTAGATGATTATTTGAGATGAGAAATAAATTATTATAGCTATAGAATAATGATTCTAGGCTTGAAATCAAGTTTTTAATTTTTGGGTATTTTTATGTGCGAATTTTGGAATAAAAAGGGAAATTTTAATATTAGAAAATTATTTGAATGAAATTATTGTGAATGAGACTATTGAACCAAGTAGATAGGTTCAAATACATGAAATTAAATTTTAGAATTCAAGAGGCTAAGACTAAGGTCATAAAAATAAAATAAAATAAAATAAAATAAATACTTAGGTGTTAGAGTATGAGTAAAAATTGTGTTAATAATATTATTGATACATTGGGATATGATCAATTGTAGATTGATTTCCTTTTGACACCATTCAAGCTTTGGAAAGCTTTGGAAGTGTTGTAACTTGAGGGGTAACCTTTGACCTCTCAAAGGTTAAGGTAACTGAGGGAAATCTATTTTATGTATTTGTATGTTAATTAATTATGTTGGTGAAATAAAAGAATATATATATATATATATATGTCTAAATTTTGAAATGGTTATTTGTAATGTATGTGTCTTTGTTGAGACTCTATGACTTGTGACCAAGTTAATTATGACTTGGTGTAAGTAATGAGATTGATGGTTGATGATTATGTGTACACTCTTAGTTATAAATTGTGGATTATGCACAGTGACGAATTGTATGAGCATGTTGAGTTTTATATGATGCTAATGTGGTTTTGTATGATAATATAAAAATTGATGCAAGAGGCATGATTGAAATATGATGATTCTTGATGTTTGTTCAGCAAGAAAGTTGATGAGCATGTGGGATAATTTTGAATTATATATATGAGTTTTTTGAAATGCATTTTTCTCATAAGCATGGTCATATGGCGGGAGTTCACCTTAGTAAAGGAGTTAGCAGTTATACAAAATCCATATGGTACTTGACTATTAACCAATAATCCTAGGGATTATAGTCGTTACTTACCTTGTAAGGTACTGTAGCATTGTTCCTATTAAGGGACTTGACCCTACTGGCCTACCTAGGGTTTTGGGTAGAGCTAGTTTTGGGTATAACACCCCATAGTGTGTGATTTGGGAGAAACTGTGTTCATAAGTGAGTAAGGTAACCCTGGCCCGGTAGCCCCTCATGATATGATTAAGGCCTTGGGTAGTCTTACCACATGGACGATCCCTTTCGATTGTTGGCCCACGGATTTCATGTCAAAGGAAATAAGGGAAGATATAAGGAAGAGATCGATCATGCATATTATTACTATCATGCCATTTGAGTAATTGATGGTTATGTTGAGAATATGATTATACCACAGCACATGGCCAAAAATTAGATATATCTAATTCGTATTTGTGAGAGGAAATAAAAGGAGGAAAGGAAGAAAATAAAGAGAACATTGGAGCTTTGCTAGGGCACACTTATTGGCTTTCATTGTTGATGTTTTAAAGCTCCTAAACACCGAAGGTATGTAATCTAAGCTTTCTTCTTCCTTTCCCTTATTTATGATGATTTGTGGTAGGGTTTGAGTTAAAAGATGGATTCTCAGTCCATAGGATTATGGGTCTAATTTCATTAGTTAAAATGAGTATAATAGGAGTTGTTTAAAGTATTGGAACACCATATTAATGATTTTAGAAGTGGTTGGTCTATGGAAGCATTTAATATCTAAAAATTAATATTTATGAGGTAGTTGGGAGAGGTTTATGTGCATTAATGATGGTTTGAGGTGTTATTAATGATAATGTGTATTAATGGAACCTAACGAGCCATTAGGTATGAATGGGTAGTGACTATAGGTTGATATAATAGAATGTGTGGAGTTATATGTTGATGAATTCTCAAGATTGAGACAATGATGGTAGTCTTGTGCTATAATTGTAGTGTAGTTCATTTTGTCATCATTAAAGCTTGTTGAAGCTTTGGGAAGTTGGTATAGTGAGGGATAAGCCTTTGACCTCTCAAAGGTTTAAGGTAATAGGGGGAAACCTAATTTTTATAGTTGAATGTTAATTGTGTTTGTGAAATATAATTGATGATTCAAATCAATGATGCATATCAGTAATATGTTTGATTGTGAAATGATTTTGGAAAGGAAAATTATGCCACCTACTTGTAATTTATAAATTTACCTATGGCATGTGTTTGCAAAAGTGAAGATTTGTGATATGTGATATGTTGAATGCGTGGAGTGATTGATTATGAGCAAGTGAGATTGTTTGGCATGAATTTATTGTTTGAAATGCATAACATGTGAGAAATGTGCATATCATGATCATTGGCAAGAGTTCGCCTAGGGAAAGGAGTAGATTGGTTGAAATTCATATGGTACTAGTAGTGACCATTGAAATCAGGAACTTGCCTTAGCACCAACCATTGGAATTGAGAGGTAGCAGTTGTCTCATGGTTGATTCGAGACTGTCCCACTTGTTCTATGTGGGACTTGAATCTAACTAGTCTCCACCGGTTTATGAGGAGGCTAAATTAGGGGTACGATACCCCATGGTTGTTAGTATTGGGGGAAACTGAATTACATAAGTGAGTGAGTTTACCCTGGCCTGGTAGCTACTCATAAGTGAAAGACTAGGTTAGTCTATGAAGGATGTAGCCACGTGATAGCCACTGGTTTCGTATCAGAGGTAACAGGAGGATATAAGTTTGGCATATGACCATGCATATAAGTCCAACCACATGGTTGTTAGTTTTATGGTCTAGCATGTGTTAGGGGCGCATAGTTGTTATTTTTGTGACCCTATGTTGTGCTTTATGAAATATCATGATAAAGTGTGTTGTGGTAAGCTTGATCATATCGTTGTTAGTTTTGTGAACTGTGGCTGAGTGTTTATTCATGATATTTGTGTATTTTCCTAATTGGATCTATTTACAATTGATATGCAATTGTATGAGTTAGGTAAAACTTGATTACTGAGTGGTTGTACTCACCCCTTAATTTTTAATATTTTCAAGACCTAGCTCATCAAATATGAATCAAGAAAAACACACAAAAGGCCTAGGATTGTGGAGTAATCCTCTTTATGCCTCTTTTTATTATTTCCATGTGTATTTGTTGATGTAATTGTCAACTGGGATTTGACATGATTTATGCACTACTTGCATGATTTTGTGTATAATTTGTGTATTTTGTGTCTTGGGTTAGTGAGTTTTTGTTGTAAACCCGTAGATAGGGCCAAAATACTTGTGCAAGTAGAAACATATGTATTTCAAAAGATTTAAGATGAAACTAATGATTTTGTGCAACATTTCCTCCCCTTTTGTGTTTTGTGAAAAATGGGGTTGAGAGGTGATTTTAGGATATGAGTGTTTTTAATTGTGTGTGGTGTGTTGTACAGGTTCACGAGAGTCTATTGAGTATGATCGAGTGGTTGGTATGAGCTATTGGCACGAGTGGTTGAGTTGAGACACCCATTTACGAAATTTTGTGAAAAAGTGATTAAAATGGGTTTTGGTGTCCAACTTTTTATAGAAAATGAGTTTGAGTGTGAAACCAATGCCATTAGTTAGAGCTAGGAGAAAGCTCTATGTAGACAACTGAAGCCACCTCAATTAGATGTTGGATGGAGAATTGGGACATGTTAGAAGTTCACCTCTTGTATTATCAAATAACAACGTTGATTATTGTCAAATACATGCAATGTGCTATGGCACATAGCACCTTACACCGTGGCACATGGCACAGAAAAGATGAGCCACATCATATATGTCATAAGCCACAGTGCATGTGTCATTTTCTACACAAAATTTATTTTTGAGTTTTAAACTCATTGTTTTGGATCTCAATTAATTTTCAAGCTTTTGCTTTACTTTCAAAACTCTGATATGGACTTATTAAATAATGTTTGAGATTTGAATTGTTGAAATTAGGATTCCTTTGAAAGAATTTGAGAAATTCCCTTTATAAACTTTACAAGTTGGTAATTCTTTGAGGGTTAAACCCTTGATTGCCATGATTTGGAGTTATATGTGATTTAGTAAGGGAGACTTTATTGTTTGGTCTCTTGGTTTTTATAGTTTGGTATTAGTTTTTTTGGTTATGAGAATTAGACTGTGGATTTGTGAATTAGGTGTGAGTTTGCTTGTGAATTGTGCATTTACACATAAAAAGTTGGCAATTAACATTATACACATTCTTTTTCCCTTTGAGCAAGTGTTAATCATTTTCCTTTTATGGGATAACTTCCATCCGTATGAGGGGAGAATGATGCAAAAAAGAAATTTGGCCAGCAACATTTTGGCAAATGTATCAAGACAAGTGCGGGAAATCTTGGTACAAGAAGAGAATATTATCCCTAGTGAGCATGTTGAGATTTTGAAGAAGAGACTGAAAGATTCAAGCAAGACCATAGAAAGAGTTGGCAATCACGGTGGAGTAAGACTCAAGAGAAAAGTGCTTGGCCATTAAGAGGAAGATTACTATGAAGAGAGTAGACTGAGGAGGCCTAAACCAATGAGGCCTAGAGGAAAAGAGCAAGAGAGTTCTATTGGTTTAGCCTTGAAGAAGTTCATAAGACTGAATCATCTATCATTTGAGGGATCTATGGAGAACAGAGCGACTGAGAAGTAGATAGATTGGTTAGAGATGATCTTTCTGTTATGACCTGCACGTCTGAGCAGTGAGTATTACTTGCTACATTCCTGCTTGAGGATGTTGCAAAGTAGTGGTGGGAGAGTGTGAGACCGACAGATGGGTCTCAGTTGATATGGAGTGAGTTCAAGAGGAGATTCTTCTCCTACTATTTTCCTGCCTCCTTTAAAGCTGAGAAAGAGGCTAAATTTCATTGGCTAAAATTTAAGTGGTTGAAATTTTGTTTAAGTGAAATAGGGTTCATTGGAAACTCCAATGCTATAGACCTAACTTGAAAAAAAAATACTAGGAAGGATTTACTTGGATTTTTTAGCTAAAATTTAAACTGTATGACCTTTAGTTTGTTAGTCAGTTTAGGTAAACTTTTCATAGCAATTTGATTCTGGACTAAAGAGGTGTGCACTCAAGAAGCATATAAACTCCTCCGCTTACCTCGGTGCACATTCCAGGAAGACAAGGGAAAATTTGAATGAGCATGTCTTTTTACTTACTTGCTGGATTTGTTCAAAATTTTTCTGTTCATTTCATTTTTTTTAGCTTCATTTTTTTATTTTTTTTGCTAATTCTATCATTTTAATTTCAAAAAAAAATCTACAAAAATATTCTTCCAGTATGTTTGTTTACTACCAATTTTTTTCTAGATTTTGCTTGATTTCATTTTATTGATTTTTCTACCTTCCAATATCATTTCTATGGTGTTTTAAACTATATATTTCTTTTAGAACTTGAAAGAACCTGGAGAAAATTTTATTCAATTTAGAGATCAATATCTTGAGTTATTATCGTCCTCTTCTCTTTCAAACACCATTATTGATAATTCTGTGATTATTAACAACATGGCTGGATGCTTGCATACAAATAATCATGATATTCCTATAAAAAAGTATATTAGAGAGATGGTTGCACCCACCGACACATTTAGAGCTAGTGGCTTGTACTTAAATTTAAAAGAGCACAATGAATATGATATTAAACCTTCCTTGATAAATGCCTTACCTAAATTTCATAGATTTGCAGGTGAGAAAATGTAACATCCTGAATTTCTAATCCTGTATTAAAGACTAATGTGGGAATAGGACTTTGAGTAGTGAAGTGTTATTTTGACTTATTAGAATGTTATATGAACAGATATGAGTAGAAAAGCAGAGTCCCAAAGCAGAACATGTGAGCATTGTGAGGATTTTCCTCACTATACCACGTGCTGCAACTAGGGATAGATGCGCTGCTGCACATGGAGCAGAAATCAAATTAATAGAGACTTGTCTAACTCGTGAAACAGAAGAGAGAAACATGGGAGGAGAGCTCAAACATGGAGAAGAGCAAGGGCTGTGCTAGGGCAAGTTAAATCAGGAGCAAGGATAGTATCTCTGACTTGTTACTTATTAGGTAAGTCACATACTACCTTAACCTCCGAATTTATCCTATTTTCTCTTAGTTTTAACTAATGAGAAAGTGAATTCAGGAGTTTTAAGGAGTTGATTTCTTACCCTATAGTAATAGAAAGGTTATTCAGAACTAAACTAGTGCTTTGTGATTGGTTGTAGTTGAAACAATAAAGCTTTAGAACTGTAGGCAAGAATTGGACAAATCTAGAGAGAGAGTAGTGAGAGAAAATTGCTAGAAAATGTTAAAACTTAGAATGATAGGTAATCAGTGGTAATATATGTAATTGAGTATGAAGCATGGAATTGATAGTGATTAAGTGTTTAAATGTGATAATTGGCATTTTTGGTCAATAGAGGAATTGACTCTAAATGTCAATTTTGTGTAGATACTAGTGTGTGATGCACGAATTACAAGAAAGAAGCTTAAATAGGGTTGAAGTTACATAGGTAACCCTTCCTATCGAATAGAAGGGTTGAGATAATCATATAGTTTATTATATTTATTAACTATTATAACTTTATAAAAGTAAATACAAATTGATGAACTTGTTGTTTAAGAATTTTGTGCATGATTTCATATTGAAAAATGATTTTTAACATGAACAATAGTTTTTGAAATGGAATTTGAAAAGTCATTGATTCCAATGGATATATATATATATATACATACATATGATATGAAAGTAAATGTGGTGGAAATGTGAATAAGTAGTGACAAGTGTGAAAAAGCATGATTATCCCTATAGGAGTTTACTTGAGATATGTAGGGATATGTGTGTGTGTGAAGATATATGTAACATCATAAGTTTCCTCATTTGTAATTATCAATGTGTTCAAGGGTAATTTGGTCAATTTAGATAAATTGTTGATTTAGTGAGGGTTATGTAGACTAATATGGTTTTTAGATCCTTGAAAAGCCTTAGAAAGGGCTAGGTCGATGTTCAAGGGGGCCATGACAAGGAAGAAAGTTTAAAATTTTGTGGGATTTTCTTGCCATATGCCGCGACAGGCGCATTGATGCACCGCGACACACGTGCTAAACTAGCACTTATCAAATCAGGAATCAGACTTGAAAAATAGAAGAGAGAAAGAAAGATAAGAAGAGAGCGACGAAGGAGAGCTTGTGGTCTGGTAGGGCATGATCCCTAGCCTACTTTGGAGGTATTTGGAGCTTGACTGTTGGGTAAGTTACACATTCCCCTTCTCTCTCTTTTATGCAAAAATCTGGATTGGTGGGGCAATAGGGCTTTGATTTCAGTTCCTTTGGGATTAGACCGAATGCATTAATTTATTTAAAATCTTGGGGAGTTAAATCAAGCCTTTGACCTTAAGTTTATGAGTTTTGTGGTGATTGTGAATTTTTGGTAAGGGTTTCGACGAACCTTAAGTATAATTTAAGGATTTTGAGACAATATGGGATATTGGTTAGCGAATTTGGTGTTGGGATGTTTAATAGAATGGTTAGAGTGTTTGGGAATGGTTGAAGTTGTTAGAAAAGGAATTTGGGTATTTTAGACACTTAGAACCTAGAAAATTCAAAGTTATCCAGAGTGATAATTGATTATTGTCATTTGATTATGTAGATTGAGCATTGCTCGAGCTATGTTGTGCGTATGGAATGTGTGGAGCTTATGTTAATCCATGGTAACCCTTTTGTGTATTATAAAGGGTTGAGGTAACAGAATAAAATACACGGATTGATTATATTGCTTAATTGTTTGTGAGTACATATGTGGATTTGAACTTGAGATTTGATAATCTTGCATATTGCAAAATGTGGTTTTTGTGCATGAAAAATCTATTTGAAAATTATGAAGTATGATGAAAACTATATATGAATGAGGAGAAATTTGTAATGTACATGTGATATATATGTTGAGCGTGGGCATGATCATGTTAAGAGGTAGGAGTTCACCCATAGGAAGGAGAACTGGAAGTTCATATAGCATGTATCTCCTTAGTGTCTAGTGAGGCACGGTGTTGGAAATTTTCTCCTTAGTATCCATGCGGGATACAGCATTAGAGAGTAACGCTCCTTAGCATCAATGATACGGTGTTGGGAGTAACGATACCCCAATTTGTGTGCAATAGGGGGAAACCGTAGTTCGAAAGTGGGATAAGACATCTTTGGTTGGGTGATCCTACCACTGAAGGTGAGCTTGGATCATTGTGAATGTGTACTTGGTTTAAGAGCTTATGGTTTCAGTCGAGGTGATATGGAGGCTCGGATGGTAGAATGATCATGCTAGTGGTAAAATATTTGTACTGATGAAAAGAGTATGTGGTGATATGCTGAATGTATATTTTGAAAGTTTTATAGCTTTACTCTCTTATGGTTGTACATGTTAATTACTAATAATGAATTATTTTATTCTCGAGATGTTTATCTCAGCTTGTGGTTATATTTTATAAGTGAGGGCTCCGGTAGGGAGCAAGGGGAAGGAAGGGGCAATCGAAGAGTAAAGAGCATTATAGTATAGCTCTTTCCTTTCTCTTTTTAGTTTTGTAATGAATATTGTCACTATATATTGCCAACTTAGGAACGTGACATTATTTTGGATATTACTTGTAGGAATTTGTGATAAATGTGTGCATCTTGGTCTAAGATTGATGTTGTGGATTAAGTGTGTGTACTTAGCTAAGTTACACTTACATGTGATATATATATATATATATCAAGTATTTTATGTGCCAAAATGACCAATTGATTTGTGCGTTGAATTTTATATGCCTTGTTGTGTTATTGTCAAATAGGGGTTTAGTGGTCATTTTAGGCATGATAGCTTATTTGTGTGATATGAATGAATTGACATGGTGTGTGTGGTCCATTCGAGGTGGTCAAGGTGTCTTGGGGGCTAATGACATTTGGTATTATGAGTTGGACACCATTGTGTGTGTTTTGGGGTGAAAACAAATCATTTAGGGTTCGGGTGTCCATCTTTTAAATGGATAATTATTTGAGTGTAAAATTGGTGCCATTAGTTAGAAAGGCTTAAAGAGCTTTTTGTGGACACTTGAATCGCCTAAATAGGATGTCGGATGTCGAATAGAGCAATTTACTGCTTGTACTCTAGATGCATCTTCTCTAGAAATCATTCTGCCTTCCACCAGGTGTCATTATGCTCTTGCAGATAGGTAGAATAGGCTGATAAATCATTAAATCTCTTCATCTAAATCTCCCTATCTAAACGCATGAAACTCTTCCTCTTTCTCAGTACAAAAAGCTGCTGGGAAATAATAGTCGAAGAATATCTTCTTGAATTCTTCCCAAGAATACCTCACACCACCAATTGGCCTCACTGAATCGCACCATCTCTTGGCTGCTCCGACCAACTAAACTGTAGCTAAGGTTACTCTCTACTATGAAGTGCAGGTCACCACCTCGAATATTGTCTTAAGATGCTCAATCTACTACTCGGCTTCTCCTTCTCTCATACTGCCATCAAAAGTAGGTGGATTGAACCTCACATATGTCTTCTAGACTCGGTCAATAGATGGATCTGTATCAACTCCAACAGTTTGTCTACTATTCGAAGTTCGAGGCAGCTCAGGTCTGCTATGAACTTCTTCCAGTATTGGCCTTTCTTGAGCTTCTCTTTCCTCTTCTTGATCTCTTCCCCACAATAACACATCATGCTCTCTAACTGTTTGTCAGATATCGATCATCATATCCCTTAATTCTTCTAACAAGACATCTCTTCTATCAGCTTGTTGAGGCATATTCAGTTGAACCTTAGGCACAGGTTCATCTTCAACCGGATGCCTAAACACTCGGGTGCTACGAGTAGCTCAAGTACCTTCTTCTCATTTTCTCCCCTCGTAAGGATGAAAGTAGCAAAAAAGTTAAGGAAAAGGGAAAGAATGGTGTAATGAATAATATATAAGTTGCTAGAAGCTAGAACGAATGCAGAAAGAAAGCAAAACTGGATTGATACACCGAAGAAACTGGTACTAATAATTTGTAATGCCCTCACTGACATTACCATACGCTCCACTACAAAAATCACTAATTACTTCTAATTCTTGAGTTAAAAATTATTGAAGACATTGGGATCCTAATAAAAGATTTTTAGAAAACATTTTATACTCATTTGGGTTATTCAATGCCATACACAATTACATACACAGCGGAACCATATAGATTGGGTATGTCAAAAGTCCAAAAAACATGTGCATCACTTAAAAATAAAGTGAAAAATTACACCATGCGTCGCAGCTTGTGCCACATGCATTACGACATGTGGCACAGAGACCACAATCGCCTGCTCTATGCCATGCGCTGCAGCATGCGAGTACATGCATCGTGGCGCACACACCTGAATTTGCTATCAAATGGCAGTTTCTAATATGAAATTCAGATGCACGCCATTTCCACACGCGAAGTCCGATTGGCATGGCTTAAGCGCCTATATGAAGCTTATTTTAAAATCTAACTAATGACACTGGTTTCATCCTAATTTGATATTTCTATCAAAAATTGGATACTAAAGTGCACTTTGACCATTTCTTGTCAAAGTTTTGCCACTTAAGTATCTCAATTCAAAACCAAATGTCATTAGCCACTTTTTAGGCCTTGACCAAGTTCAAACGGAAAAAATACACCTAATTATCCATACACAAGCACAATATAACTCACATACACAAATTTGGCCTATAATCTGCCCATTTTACACTTTGGGCCAAAACCACATTTTCACGTTTCTAGTATTATATATGGCCAAATCACTCCGTTTAATATCCACTCATTTCATATACACACATAATTATATCCATTCACTAGCCTTTCCAATCATCTTCTCATTCACATACATATAAGGCTAGGGAATTCAAAATTACAAAAGCATACCATAATCATAACTAATGCAGATGTACAAAATCATATGGCAACTTATACATAGTTTTGACTCAAAATTCACAAATCATTACACCATTTCTTACAAAGATTTAGGCAAGAGATGTCAGCTCAACCTATATCCTTTCCTTTTGACCTACTAGTACCAAAACCTGAAAATATAAATAACCACGAGTGAGATAAAAATTTCAGTCACCAGATATAACTCATCAAATATCTATTACCACAGATAACCATGTCAAAGTAGCTGAAAACATTATATAGCATATATATATACACACAACATATCAGTACTAAATTATCTTTTTTGCATATAAATCACATTTCAAACACTTTTACATCACAGCATGATTAACTATCTACCAATCCTCGAATGCTCCCCGACGTGAAACCATAGGCTCTTTTGAATCAATGACTTGTTAACCCGAGCTCACATTTAGTGGTAGAAACACCTGGCCAAAGGTAATCTTACCCACCTTCAGACTATGGTTTCCTTCTTCACACACTTGTGATAGAGGTTTCGTTGACTCCTAACCACATCTTGACGAGTACTAAGGAGTTGCTAGAGTGCCCGGATGTCCCATGGTAATAGTCCCATATTCCCATAATATGTTGTACCAGATTAGCCATGGTAACAGCCCGAATAATGCTACACTGGATGTCCCATGGTGCCAGCCCGACCATATGGATTTGTCACTCATAAATCTCCAGACACACAACCCCACATATCCTGGGTGAAATCCCACCCCCTATGATCATGCTCTTTCACATAACTTCCACTACTTATACATTTTTCCACAATATATATATATATACTCCTGAAAATCAATAACTTTTTGAATTTATTTCACAATGCAAAATCCATGCTAAAACTCATAAATTCACAATTTGATATTTGACATTCACTTCTACACAATTATAATAGTTAATAAACATAATAAACTATATAGTTACCTCAACCTTTCTATTCCTGAGAAAGGGTTACCCGTGTGGCTTCAACCCTATTCAAGCTCCTCTCTCATAATTCGTGCGTCACACATTAGAATCTACACAGAATTGGCATTCAGAGTCAATTTCTCTATTGACCAAAAGTGCCAATTATCGCAATTAAACACTTAACTGCTATCAAATCCACATTTCACACTCGATTATGCACATTACCATTAATCACTCCTCATTTCAAGTTTTAACATTTTCTAGCAATTTTAATTTTTCTCTCACTACTCTCTAGATTAGGGCAATTCTTGCCTAAAGCTTCATAACTTTATCGTTTCAACTCTAACCAGTTGCAAATCACTAGTTTAACTCCAGAGAACCTTTTTCCTACTATCGGGTAAGAAATCAACTCCTTAAAACTTTGGAATTCACTTTCTCCTTGATCAAGACTAAGAGAAAATAGGGTAGATTTGGAGGTTATGATAGTACGTGACTTGCCTAATAAGTAATGAGTCAAAAACACCATCCTTGCTCCTGATTTAGCTTGCCCTAATACAGCCTTGGCTCTTCTCCACTCCAAAACTCTCCTCCCATGTTTCTCCCTTCTATTTTTTGAGGTGGACATATCCCTATTAAACTGATTTTTGCGCTACTCACCGTGATGCATCTACCACCTGCTACGGCGCGTGGCACAATGAGAAAAATTCTCACTATGCACACTCACTCTACTTTAGGACCCCGCTCTTCTAGTCATTTCTGTTCATATAACATCCCAATGAGTCAAGATATCACTTCACTACTCTGAACTCTAATCCCTACATTAAATCACTAACTCATCCCTAATCAATCATTAACACAGGATTAGAAATTCAGGATGTTTCAGTTCTCCCCTCCTTTTTAAGAATTTTATCCCCAAAATTGAAATAACCATTAACTCACACTTACCTAAGGGAATAAATGAGGGTATAGCTATCTCATCTTAGTTTCTGTCTCCCAGGTCACATCACCAGAAGTCATACCCTTCCAAAATACTTTCACCAGTCGAATAGTCTTATTTCTTAATTGCTTATCTTTCACATCCACTATTCATTCCAGTTCCGTCCTATAGGTCATATTTTCTCGTAATTTTACTTCTTTAGGCTCAATTACATGAGAAGGATCTGGTTGGTACTTCTTGAGTTGAGACACATGGAACACATTATGAAGCCTAGATAACTATGGAGGAAAAGCAATTCAATAAGCAATTGGTCCGATCCTCTCTAGGACTTCGAATGGACCTATGAATCTAGGAGTCAATTTCTTAGCTCTAATTGATCTCCCAATTCCTGTTACGGGCATAACTTTCAGAAACACGTGATCACCTGTCAAAAACTCCAATGGTCTCCTTCTTCAACTAGTATAGCTCTTTTGCCTATTTTGAGCTGTCAATAACTTCTATCGTATCAACTCAATCTTCTGAGTAGTTTAATCCACAATATCTACCCTAATATGCTTCTTTCACTCAATTTAGTCTAACACAAAGGTGATTGACACTTTCTTTCATATAAAGCTTCATATAGAGCCATTTGAATGCCAGAATGATAATTATTATTGTATGCAAATTCAGCCAATGGCAAATAGCTATCCCAACTACCACGCAACTCTAACACACAATATTGCATAGAGTCTGAATGGTTCGCTCTGTTTGTCCATCAGTCTGAGGATGATAAGTTACTAAACTTTAAAGTAGTATCCATGGCTCTTTGTAACGATCCCCAGAACTTGGATGTAAATTTCAGATCTCGATCAGAGACTATTTCCTTAGGCACTCCATGTAAACATACAACCTCTCAGATATAGGTCTCAGTCAACTTCTCCAGAGAATCATTGATCCTGATGGCTAAAAAGTGGGTTGACTTAGTCAATCGATCAACAATCACCTAAATAGCATCATGTCCTGATTGAGTTCTTGGCAACCGAGAGATGAAATCCATGGAAATGCTGTCCTATTTTCACTTAGGTATTTCTAATGGCTATAGTGTCTCAACCAGCCTTTGATGTTCAATTTTCACTTTCTAGCAAGTCAAACACCGAGCTACAAACTCTGTCACATCTCTTTTCATTCCTAGCCACTACCAATAATGCTTAATGTCCTGATACATCTTTGTAGCTCCTAGGTGATTAGTGTACTTGCTGCAATGTGCTTCATTTAGAATCCCTCTTCTTAAATCTTTATTGTTAGGCATAAAAATTCTATCCTAATAAACTACGAATCCATCATCATTAAAGCTAAAATCTGTAGCTAGATTCGACTCAACCTCTTCTCGAATCTTAAGAAGATACTCATATTCCAATTGTGTCATTCTCAATTCCTTCTAAAAATCACTACTAATCATAGTAGTATAAGCACTAACTAAAGCTTTTAATGGTGCATCCTATGGAGAATCAATGAAAGACTCCATTAAGTTGTGTTCTTGGATCATTAGACTGGCTATATGTAGCATCTTTCTGCTCAACACATTAGCTACTACGTTAGCTTTCCCCGAATGGTATTTCAACTCAAAGTTATAGTCTTTAAGCAATTCCATCCATCTTTTTTGTCTCATATTCAATTCCTTCTAGTCCATTAGATACTTTAAACTCTTGTGGTCACTGAATACACAAAACACTGATCCAAACAAATAATGACACCAAATTTCAATGCAAAAACCACTGCTGCTAGTTCTAAATCATGAGTCGGGTAGTTCTCTTCATGTGGCCTGAGTTGTCTTGATGGATATGCCACAACTCTTCCATCCTGCATTAGTAAGCAATCCAAACCTCTTAGAGAAGCATCTGTATACACCTCATATGGTAGTCTTGAATTTAAAATTATTAACACAGGTGCAGTAGTTAGTCTCTCTTTCAGCTTTTGAAATATAGTCTCACACCTGTCATCCCAAATAGAAGGATGATCTTTTTGGGTCAATTTCATCAATGCGAAAGCAATTTGAGAGAAACCTTGGATTGACCTTCAGTAATATCTAGCTAATCCTAAAAAACTTTAAATTTTTGTAATAAAACTAGGCCATTTCCATTTCAACATAGCATCAAATTTATGAGGATCAATAAAAATCTCATCTGCTGATACCACATAACCCAAAACTCTAACTTTTCTTAGCCAAAACTTGCACTTACTGAGCTTAGCATAGAGTTTATTCTCCTTAAGAATCTGAAGAAGATTGGCATGTTGTTCCTCATCTTCCAAATAAATTAAAATGTCATCGATGAAAATCACAACAAACTGGTCTAAGTATGGTCTAAAAATACGATTCATATAATCCATGAAAACTGCAGGTGTATTGGTCAAACCAAATGGCATGACAAGGAACTCATAGTGCCCATAACACGTATGAAAGGCTATTTTAGGTACATCTTTCTCAGAAACCTTTAGCTGATGATACCCTGACCTCAAGTCAATCTTGGAAAAGACTAAGGCTCCTGCCAATTGATCTAATAGATCATCAATCCTGGGTAAAGGGTACTTATTCTTCACTGTCACCTTGTTCAACTGTTGGTAGTCGATGCACAATCATAAATTGCCATCCTTCTTTCTTACAAACAACATTAGCAAACCCTAGGGTGATGCACTCGGCCTGATGAATCCTTTGTGAAATTGGTACGGGGCTTTAGAAATTGGTTCTGTACTAGGAACCAAATCTATTGAGAATTCAACTTCCCTTTCCGGAGCTAATCTAGTAGACATCTCCTTAGAAAACACCTCAAGAAATTCACTTACTACTCCAATCTTCTCAATACTACTATCATACACACTACTGGCAGCACACCCTTGCCTGATTAGCTTTTTAGCTTGCACAACTGATAGGAAGGCAAATTAGATCAATCACAAATACTCAATCCTCAAATGCAATCTCAACTCTCTGACATGCTCTGCTACTAATACTTGAGAGTCCATAAGGCATAGTCACTTTAATTTTCATAGGTAACTCTTTCAATTCTAACTTCAATCTATCTACACATTCTTTTGAAATGAATGAATGTGTAGCTCCTGAATCAAATAAAGCTTCAATTCTATTACCACAAATAGAAATAATTCCTTTGATCAGGTTCATAAATGCTCTAGCCTCTTCTTGGGTCATAGCAAATACTTATCCTGGAATCATGGTACGTTGCTTTGCCATCTCAACTCCACCTTCAGAACAATATTTGGCAATATGACCTGGCTTCCCACACTTGAAACAAGACCAACATTTTCTCGCATGGAATCTACCACAAACATTGCACTGGGGTGACCTTCTAGTGCTAAAAGTAGGGAGCTGATGTGTTCGAGGCTTGTCTTGAAGGCTGTTGAGGCCTATTTCTGACCCCAGTACTCCTCTATATAGATTCTCTCTGAACTAATCGAGTCTGAGAACTTCTACCAAAACTCTTCTTCTCACAAGCTCCAGAACTGCTCAAGCTATACACGGGCTTCTTTGATACGCCAACCGACGGACCCAAAGAAGGTGTAAATCTTCCCATACTATCCTTCTTCTTCTCAACCTCTACTTCTATGCCTCTCTTCGTAGCTATTCTTAACTTATGACACATATCCTTATAAGTAGTAATGTCGAATAAGCAATTTGCTGCCTATATTCTGGACATATCTTCTCTAGAAATTGTTCTGCCTTCCACCAGGTGTCATTATAGTGTTGCAGATAGGTAGAATAGGTTGATAAATCATTAAATCTCTTTATGAATTCCTCTTCTTCTAAATCTGGGTCTGGATGTATGAAACTCTTCCTCTTTCTCAGTATGAAAAGATGTTGGGAAATAATAGTTGAAGAATACCTTCTTGAATTTTTTCCAAGAATACCTCACACCACCAGTCGGCCTTACTGAATCCAACCATCTCTTGGCTGCTCTGACCAATTGAATTGTAGCTAAGGTCACTCTCTGCTCTAAAGTACAGGTCACCACCTTGAATATTGTCTCAAGATGCTCAATCCATTGCTCGGTTTCTCCTTCTCTCATACTGCCATCAAAAGTAGGTAGATTGAACCTCACATATGTCTTCCAGGCTCGGTCGACAGATGGATCTGTAGCAACTCTAACAATTTATCTACTATTCAAAGTTTGACGTGGCTCAGGTCTACTATGAACTTCTTCTAGTATTGGCCTCTCTTGAGCTTCTCTTTCCTCTTCTTGATCTCTTCCCCGCAATAAAACATCATGCTCTCTAATTGTTTGCTGGATATCAATCATCATATCCCTTAATTCTTTTAACAAGCCATCTCTTCTACCAACTTGTTGAGGCATATCTGGTTGAACCTTAGGCACAAGTTCATCCTCAATCGAATGCTTAGACACTCGGGTGCTACGAGTAGCTTGAGTACCTCTTCTTCTCATTTTCTCGCCTCCTAAGGATAAAAGTAGCAGAAAAGTTAAGGAAAAGGGAAAGAATGGTGTAATGAATAATATATAAGTTGCTAGAAGCTAGAATGAATGCAGAAAGAAAGCAAAATTGGATCGATACATTAGAGAAACTAATACCAATAATTTGTAATGCCCTCACTTACATTACCATACGCTCTACTATAAAAATCACTAATTACTTCTAATCTTGAGTTAAAAATTATTGAAGACATTGGGATCCCAATAAAAGATTTCTAGAAAACATTTTATACTCATTTGGGTTATTCAATCCCATACACGATTACATACACAGTGGAAGCATACAGATTGGGTACATCAAAAGTCAAGAAAACATGTGCGTCACTTAAAAATAAAGTGAAAAATTGCACCGTGCATCGTGACTTGTGCCACATGCACCGTGGATGTGGCACAGAGACCACAATCGCCTGGTCTATGCCGTGCGCTGTAGTATGTGAGTACATGCACCGCAACGCACACACCTAAATTTGTTATCAAATGGCAGTTTCTGATATGAAATTCAGATGCATGCCATTTCCACATATGAAGTCGGATTGGCATGATTCAAGCACCCATATGAAGATTATTTTGAAATCTAACTAATGACACTGGTTTCATCTTAATCAGATATTTCTATCAAAAATTGGATACTAAAGTGTACTTTTGACCATTTCCTGTCAAAGTTTTGCCACTTAAGTATCTTAATTTGAAACCAAATGTCATTAACCACTTTTTAGGCCTTGACCAAGTTCAAATGGAAAAAATACACCTAATTATCCATACACAAGCACAATATACACACATACACAAATTTGGCTTATAATCTGCCCATTTTACACTTTAGGCCAAAACCACATTTTCACATTTCTAGTATTATATATGGCTAAATCACTCATTTTTAATCTCTACCCATTTCATATACACATATAATTACATCCATTCACTAGCCTTTCCAGTCATCTTCTCATTCACATACATACAAGGCTAGGGAGTTTAAAATCACAAAAACATGCCATAATCATATCTAATGCACATGTACAAATCCTATGGCAACTTATACATAGTTTTGACTTAAAATTCACAAATCATTACACCATTTCTTACAAAGATTTAGATAAGAGATGTCAACTCAGCATATATCCTTTCTCGTTGACCCACTAGTACCAGAACCTAAAATTGTAAATAACCATGGGTGAAATAAAAATCTCAGTAACCACATATAGCTCATCAAATGTCTAATACCACAGATAACCATGTCAAAGTAGCTGAAAACATTATATAGCATATATATATACACAAAATATCAATACTAAATTATCTTTTTCGCATATAAATCACATTTCAAACACTTTTACATCACAGCATGATCAACTATCTATCAATTCTCTAAAGCTCCCTGGCGTGAAACCATAGGCTCTTTTTAATCAACGACTTGTTGACCTGAGCTCACTTTCAGTAGTAGAAACACCCGACCAAAGGTAATCTAACCCACCTACAGATTATGGTTTCATTCTTCACACGCTTGCAATAAAGGTGTCGTTGACTTCTAACCACGCCCTGACGGGCACTAGGGAGTTGCCAGATTGCCCAATTGTCCAATAATAATAGTCCTATAATATGCTGTACTGGATTACCCATAGTAACAACTGAATAATGCTGCACTGGATGTCCCATGGTGCCAACCCAACCATATAGATTTGTCACTCACAAATTTCCACACATAACCCCACATATCCTGAGTGAACTCTCACCCCTATGATCATGCTCTTTCACAACTTCCACTACTTATACATCTTTTCACAATATATATATATACACTCCTAAAAATCAATAACCTTTTGAATTCATTTCACAATGCAAAATTCATGAGAAAGGGTTACCCGTGTGGCATTCACTTTTACACAGTTATAATAGTTAATAAATATAATAAACTATATGGTTACCTTAATCTTTTTGTTTGTGAGAAAGGGTTTACCCGTGTGGCTTCAACCCTATTCAAGCTCCTTTCTCGTAATTCGTACATCACACACTAGAATTTCTATAGAATTGGTATTCAAAGTCAATTTCTCTATTGACCAAAAGTATCAATTATTGTAATTAAACACTTAATTGCTATCAAATCTATATTTCACACTCAATTATGCACATTACTATTGATCACCCCTCATTTCAAGTTTAAACATTTTCTAACAATTTTTCTCTTACTACTCTCTCTAGATTAGGGCAATTCTTGCCTAAAACTTTAAAACTATATTTTAACCAGTTACAAATCACTAGTTTAACTCTAGAGAACCTTTTTCCTACTATCGGGTAAGAAATCAACTCCTTAAAACTCCTGAATTCACTTTCTCCTTAATTAAGGCTAAGAGAAAATAAGGTAGATTCGGAGGTTAAGACAGTACGTGATTTACCCAATAAGTAATGAGTCAAAAATACCGTCCTTGCTCCTGATTTAGCTTGCCCTAACATAGCCTTGGCTCTTCTCTACTCCAAACTCTCCTCCCACCTTTCTCCCTTTTATTTTTCAAGCTGGACACGTCCCTATTAAACTGATTTTTGGTCTATGCATTGCGGCACATGGCACAGTAAGGAAAATCCTTACTATGCACACCTGCTCTGCTTTAAGACCCTGCTCTTCTACTCATATCTGTTCATATAACATCCCAATGAGTCAAGATATTACTTCATTACCCAAAACTCTAATCCCTACATTAAATCACTAACTCATCCCTATTCAATTATTAACACAGGATTAGAAATTCAGGATGTTACATGACGTGGTTTGTTTCCCATGCTTCTGTGTTTATTCTTAATTGATTTTTAACCATGGTTTAAGCTTAAAGAACAATATTTAAAAAGGGTTTCTTGGGAGCCCATTGTTTTAAAACTAATTATCTTTTAAACCCTTGGGTTATGGTAACTTTTTTTATGGGATTTTATTTAATCATAGTTATCACAATAGTATGTGAGTGTTACATTACAATTTGGTATCAGTTTCAAGCATTTTGAGACTGGTATGTGTGGTTATTGTGTTGGATGGTTTTGCTTGTTGCATTCATGTCTAGAAGTTGGCATATATATTCATTACACTTATCTTTCCTTTGCATAGTTATTTCATTTAATGCTTACTCTTCATTTAGTTACTTCCATCTTTAAGAGGGGAGAGAGGATGGCGAGAAGAAGAATCGCTAGAACTGTTACGGGTGATAACCCATCTAATACAGATATGGTACTAGAGACTAATGAGCTACCACCAGAGAATCACATTCTGGTTGGTCAGAACTTGGAACAATCAAGGAATGAACCATAGGGTAATGAGGCCTTACTATTAGAGATGAGGAGTTTGATGCAAGAAATATGTAATTCAATGTGGGGACAAGGTACATTGAGGAATGATAGGGTAAGAAGAGATAGTAGAATAATTGAGAATGAAGAAGAGATGTATGAGCAAGAAGATGAAGTTTATGAAGAGCACACCCAAGCAATCTGGAGCTATGTGTGGTAGTGGTTCATAGAATTCCATGAATCGAGCATGGAGGAATTTCTCACGGCTTCATCTACTTACCTTTGATGGAACAATGAAGGAGGGCAAAGCTGAAGAGTGGATTGAGAGAATTGAGACAATATTTGAAGTGATGCCTGCTCAAAGGAGCAGAAGGTGACTTTGGTCTTAGTGTTGCTTGTAAAAGAGGCTAAACATTAGTGAAAGTTGGTGAGACCGATAGGTGGAGTCAAGTAGACATGGGATGAGTTCAAAGTGAGGTTTTTTAACTTTTACTTCCCAGTGGCCTTTAGAGCAGAAAAAGAGGCGAAGTTTCATGAATTTAAGCAAGCAAATCTTGATGAAGAAGCTTTTATTGCCAAGTTCAATCAATTGTCAAAGTACTCTACCTATCTTATAAGGAATGATTACTCAAAATGGAAGGCTGAAAGGCTACTTGAGAAGATAAGGCTTGAGTACCGATAACAATTGGCCTTATTTGAGATCAATTCTTATGATGAGATGTGCAATAAGCTGAGAATAGCTATGAAAAGGGGCAAAGAGGCAGAGATTGATAAGAGAAGGGATAGTCAGGGTAGATTCTCATAGTTGCTTGGCCCTACCGGTGAAGTTAGCAAGAGATTCAGTTTTATCTCTGGTAGTTTTTGGAGTTTTAGGAAGAGGAAGACTTTCCAAAGGGGATCACAGTCTCGAGGTTCCTTCCAAATGAGCAGTGGACTGAAGAATAGTAATAGTGGTGTACAGCCATCTCAGTAGGCTTCCACAATGCCTGTGCCTACTCTTCATATAACCAAAACCCCTCAGTGTTCGAAGTGTGGGAGATATCATGTGGAAAAGTGTTGGGTTTACTTCAAGTATGGCAAGACAGGGCACATAGCCAAATATTGTGAAGAGGGTAGAGTGGGTACCATAGAGCAGAGATCGACTGTTCCTGTGAGAGTATTCGCGTTGTCCCAGGAGGAGGCAGGTGTGTCTCCAAATTTAATTAGAGGTAAAATCTCTCTGCACAACTGTGATATAGATGCTTTGTTTGATTTAGTTACTACCCATTCTTGCATTTTTGATGACTGTGTGTTGAGGTTGAAATTGTCTGTGCATACCTTGCCATATGTAATTAATGTGTCCACGCTGGCAGAAAATTCTAAGAACCGACTGTGTTTGTTTGGGTGTTGATTTGAGATTTGAGAATATATCAACTACCATCAATTTGATCTGTTTGCCCATGATTGGGATTGATGTAGTAGTGGTATGGACTGGTTGTCGGCAAACAATGCAACATTAGATTGTGCAAGAAAGATAATATCCTTGCTAGTATACACTACACCCATAGCGAAACCTCGTCAGTCAAGATTCTTGTCTGTAATGCAAGCAGAAATATAACATAATTTTTTACAATTAATGCAATGAGTGTGTAATTTGGATAAATATAACATAATTTTTGGTCAATAATAACAAGGAAAAGTGTTTAATAAATGTGACTTATCAATTCCTCTACACTTACCTTTTGCACTCCAGGCAAAATTCAAAATTAAAAATAAACTCTCTCAAAATCCTAAAGCAAAAACAAAAGTCAAGAAAATTTTCACAAAAAAAGAAGAGATCTTGTTGTCCTAGTTTAGAATACCTCATCAACCACAAGAAAACCATTAAAAAGATGCAATTCTACAAGAATAGTGTATGCACTCAAGCAGTCAAGTGTTTAGGGTTTAATAATTTTACTCAAAGTCTTTAGCAAAAATGTCCTACCATAAGATTGTAATTCCTCTACCTCTCCATTACTGATATGCAAATGTTGTCAAGAGTGAAATGGACTTTAATGGGATGTAATGTGGCTGTAAAATGGATTCTTGGATTTGCATGCAAAAGCTAGGATTTGGATCAAGGAATTAAGTCATGGCCACAATGTAAATATGCAACAACATTCAAATCTTTCTAAGACTCCACTAAGTGGATATAAATTGAAAAATGGATGAAAATGTAAGTAGAATGAATGTAAAAAAAAGAATAGAATATGTGACTTTTAATGCAAGTATTAATCTTTTTTATTCAAACTCTTTCTTTTCTTTTTCACTTTTTGGTTTTCTCACTGATCTATCTCATTATTTTACATATCATACACTTGGTTTTTGGCATCAAATCTTATCATGCATATTAGGGTTTGTTTTTGGGTTTTAGTTGTCTTTCACATATTAACTTTATAGACCCTAATAATGCTATTTGATGGTTCCTTTGACACTTACGAATGTTAACTAAGATTTTTATGCATAAATTCTCTTTTCCTTCCTTTTTAATTGTCTTTTTAGAATTTATTTTGTTTTGTAAACTTTGTTTTCAAATTTTAGAAGATGCAAATTTGGAGCTAAGAGGCAAAGTCAAGTCAATTTCATTTGAGAAACCAAGTGCAAAAGAGAGAAGGGCTGATAAGGCGTCCCATTTCCAAAATTAATCAAGGGTGATGTGGCATCATGTTTTCAAAAATGAAGAAGGCTAAAGTGGTGCCTAATTTAGAAATTAATTAGGGCAATTAAATAAATAAATAAGGATAAGCCTTGAGAAGCATGGAAGACACATCATCATAGGTAAAGAGAGCATGGGAGGTATGATCTATGTTGATTCTAAGAGGGAGATGTGGTGGCAGCTGAAGCAAGACTTGCATTAAGTCACATGGTTCATGCATTAGTTCACATTTCTGATGCTCCTTCATATAGCACATGTGTGTCATTTTCCCTTAATTTTCTAGATTTAATTCTTCAATTTTAATCCACATTTCCAGTTGGAAATAACCACTTCAGATTTAAACGTTAGAATAATCACCACTCAACTTTGGAATTATCACCTTGAGTCACATTATTCACACATATTTAAGCCATATATTCATATTCAAGCCTCATTCTTCATTCTTTATTCTCTCTCGTCATCTGATTCCTTTCAATTTTCTCTCAATTCCCTCTCATTTCCAGCAAAACCTCATGCCACATTTATCAAGTCTTGAAGGTTTGGATCTGGTTCTTCTCTATTTTAGCTCCAATTTCATGTTTCTTGCTTCAATTCTTCATCATTTCAACTTCCATTTTACAAGTCTAGCACTTGTTCTTCATCATTGTTCATCCATTTCCAGATTTGTTCACATCTATTCTAATTCTCCATTTTGCCTTCTTCTTCTCCTTCATCCAACTTCAATTCTGTTCAGATTCTATCCATTATAGCACCATATTTTCATCCATTTCATCTCCATAATTCCAGATCCAAGATGCGCTTTCAAGTTCAAGATCTAATTCATTTGAAGAAGAAGAACTTGAGAGGCTAATCATCTAGAGCTCGAAGAAGGATGACTTGACATTATGAGATTTTTAAATTTATAGTTGTCATTCATTTTTTTTATTTCATGTTCTTGTCTTGATTCAATGAGGATTTCAAATTCTAGACCTACTATTTTGGTTAAATATTTTGTGATTCTAATTAGATTTGATGAGAATGTGAATGTTGAATTTAGATTTTTATGCTAGGTCCAGATTTGGAATTTATGATTTATTAGCTTGATGTTCTAGGGTTATTTCATAAGTTCTTGCTACTTCTTGTTCAAGTTCAGGTTTAAACTTGAGTTAGATCCATATTGATTATATGAATTTAGCTTAAGGTGCTTTTCTTCCACTAGTTTTAGTCTGAAACTTGAGTAAAACAAGGCTAGACATAGTATTAATTCTAAATTCACTTGACCTTGATTTATTACTGTCCATTAAGTTTAATGGTACGCCACACTTAAAGGCTTTTAAATGTCTTATATTAGGTTAATTAAGAAGGTTTATGACATTATAATTTTGAAAATCAATGATTAATATTAAAAAATCTGACTTGGGCTCACCATAATCATTCATTTGATCACATTCTAAACAAAAATTTCATGAACATTTATTGTGCATTTTAGACTAGCTTAGTCACTTGAAAATTCATATAAACTTGTGGCAATTGAACCAATAATTGTATGCTTACTCTCTAGGGAAATGACCTAGAATATTCACTTCTACATTCTAGTAAAAAATTTGATAACCCAAGGCAATTAAGGGTTAAACCCAAGAAAGATGAGAATGTTAAAACACACTTTGAAACCAGTACATGGAATCCATGATAAAATAGGGATGATGTTAAAAGAAGAAAATAAACAAAAGCCTTAAAGGAGAATATGAGTCATCAAGATGAAATTTGCCCCTCATGTTAATTGAGATATATTACTGGGCTCATCAAACAGTAAGACTAAGAAAATGTATAACCATACTACAATGGAAAGGGTTTTTCTATTGCTATAGTTAGTCTATTCAAAGATCGAGAAAGTAATGGTCAGGTAAAGGAGAATAAAAATTTCATATCTCACATTTGATCGGAATATCACATGACAAAAGGAATATGATATGATTATATGATAGGTTGTATTAGATCATCGATCCTCATATGAGTTAGGTAGTTGTAATGTCTTGTTAGAGACCACTTGTAACTTGTGGACTAGTAGTATAATTAGCCTAATGCTAACTTCATGGGGGCCCAACTTGAGCTATAATGTCCAAGTTCATTGAATATGGAATGTATCTAGATTTAATGAATGTAACGCTTTATCTAGGGTGATTAAATTTTATATATATATATATATATATTTAAGTATTTATTTGATAAATATTTATATGTTTATATGAAATATAAAATTCAAAATATAATTTATATATATATATATGTACATATATATTCATATATATATATATAATATAATATGTATATGTGATATATATTATGTTAGTTTTAAATTTAATTTCATATGATAGATTAAATTTAATAACTAACATGATATGAGAGAATATCCTATCAATTCTATAGTTGGAATTTATAAGACAAATTCAAATTAGATATAATATTATAGATTTTATTTATGAGATAAATTTAATCTAAATTTTGGTTGTCTCTTCAAGAGGAAGGAACAAAAATCTAATCTATATATAATAGATAGAAGGGAACGTGCAAAGATAAGAGGAAAATAGAGAAAGTCTCTTGCCAGCAAAAACATTTGAGAGCCACAAAAAATCCCTAATAAACAAAAGGTTGTCTAAATTGATGGATGGATGAACATTAGATACAAAGATTGTTAACACATTGTTCGTGTTGGCAAGCTGTTCTTGTCAATAGAGGGAGTGTAACATCCTAAATTTCTTAATCCTAAATTTAGAAGTTAATCAAGAGTGAAGTGAAAATTAAAGTGGGATTAGAGATTCGGATGATTAATTGGTATTTTAACTTGTTTGTGTATTGTATAAATAGATATGGGTGATAGGAGTGCGTTTTAGGTTGAAGCAAGTGCACGTGATGATAAAAAATCTCACTATGCCAGGCGCCGTGGCGCATGAACTAAAATTTCACTTCATAAGTTGTGAAATTTTAGAAATTTTAGAGGAGAGAATTTGAGAATCATATGAGACAGAGAGAGGAAAAGGGCTGAGGAGCTAGGTTAAGTCATTTTAGAGCGGTGGAAGGTGATTCGGATTGATAACTTACCAGGTAAGCTACGTATAACTCTTACCTTTCATTCTACACAAATTTCTCTGAAAATGAGTTTAGGGAAATTGAATCGATGGAATTTAAGGGTTTTGATTCTTGCCCAATGGTAATAAAAAGGTTCTAAGAAGTTAAATTAGAGCTTTGTGACTAGTTTAGAGCTGAATGGTAGAGCTTTGAACCTGAAGGCTCAATTTTGGCCTTTAGAGAGAGAAAGTTGGGGCAAAAATCTATCTTGAGTGAAATAAGACCGGTTAGAGTGATGTAAAGTAGTAATTGGATAGTTATGAATTTAGAATGGATCAATAGAAAAGAGTTTATGGATGAATATAGCCCTAAATAATAAAAATGAGTTTTTGGTCAAAATGGACTAAATGACTAGAATGTGCCAAATGTGTTTAGATTGGCATATTGGGCGAGTAAGCAGAGAAATAAAGCTTGAGATAAGCTTGTACGATAGTAAAAATCCACGGGTAACCTTTCTAGTGACAGAAGAGTTGAGGTAACCGGATAACTTCCTTTGTTTAACTGTTTATTGTAATTGTATGTTAGTATGCTATGCTATGTAATGCATGAACTGGTTTTGAATTGAGCATTTTTGTGGAAGTAAGTGATTGTGTGTGTAAAATGACTTTTGATTGAAATGAGCATTGAAATTGTGTTTTGTAATGTAAAGTGCTATATATATGTTATGTATAAGAAAAAGCAAATTGTGAAAAGGGAACCTTAAATGGTTCAAGAAAGCATGATCTGAGTAGTGGCAGTTCACCGAGTATAGGAGATGATAAAGACCATATGGCAAGGTTTCCTTAGTACCCTATTAGGGTGTGGTGTTGGAAACAAGTCTCCTTAGTGCTTGAAAGGTGTTATGTTGGAGAAGATCTCCTGGGTGTTTATTAAGATATTGCGTTAGAGATGAGAGACTCCTTAATATCTTTGTTATATGAGCTGGAGTCAATGATGCCCTATTGTGTGTATTGGGAAAAACTATAGTCCGTATTGTGTATAGAATATCTTTGGCCGGTTGATTCTACCATTGCAGGTGAGCTCAAGACTAATGAGAGTGTACATTAGTCTGAGATGAGCCTATGGTTTCATGTCAGGGTGATTTAGAGGTTTAGTTGGTAGAGATCATGCTAGTATTTTATGTGATATGATGAAATATTTTGAGATAGCACAGAATCCTTTGAGATTGATGAAAAGTGAAAAATGAAATATGATATGATGTAAAAACTACTTTATGAGGTTTTAATGGTATACTATATTTACTTTCATATTGTTGCATGTGATAGTCAATAGAAGTGAGATATTCTGTTACTGAGATTTTTATCTCACCCCCGTGGTTACATGTTTACAGGATTGAGAAGTGATCAGGCCAAGGGAAGAGAGTCTAGACTGGCTTGAGTTGTGAAGCCGTGTACTCTGAGGTTGTGTAATGAACTAAACTGAAAGATTATATATATAAGTGTATATGAGTTGCAATAGGATTGCATGCATGTATCGAATTGTGTTTTTGTGAAATCAAGCCCGATTATGTGTATATGTGTTGTTTGATACAAAGGGGCTTTGATTTGAGTATGTTTGTGTTGCAATGGTTATATGTTGGCGAATCTTAAGCCAAGGGACAAATTATGATGAAATAAGTAATTTGGGAGATTAGATGGTATTATGAATATGATTTCATATGTATAAGTTGAGAAATAGCCGAGTGGGCTAAGTTATGCTGAGAAATGGCATAGCATGTTAAGTTAGTGAATTGTGAAAATTGGCCATAGAAGGGTCAAATTTTGATATATGAGCATGATTGTGATTAATTGTGATCAATCAAGTATATTAGATCCTTTTGGACTTGGTTCAAGGCCTAGTATGGTCTAATGAGAGAAAGGGATCAAACTGAGCACTTGAGTGCACACATTTTTTAAAAAAAGTGACTTTTTTTATCTAGGTATCCAAATTTTGATCGGATCATTACATTGTGTTCAAACCTATCTCATTAGTTAATATACGAGCTAAGCTTCGTGTGGGTACTTCAATCACTTTGATCGGGAGAAAATCTATGGTGTTAGCTCCTGAGATCTAGTTACTTGAAGACAACACGTGAGGAGTTCAGAATTAAAAGGTAATTCTTTTAGCCACCTTGACTTAAACAATTTTGTTCGGTCCATCTCACGATAGGGATTTAAATTTTTTAATCTTTCACTATGCCTCCTTATCCAATAACTTTGGCATCATTAATCCTAGTAGGGATAGCCTCAATCCACCTAGATACAAAATCAACACAGAGCAAGATATAAACCATAAATAGGCATCTGTGGCATTTCATATCTCTTTTCTAAGCTACCAAAATATTAGCACTCATGACATGCTTTGCAAAATTCATATACATCTTTAAAAAGAGGTGGCCAATATAAACTAGATTCCAAAACTTTTTGACCAGTTCTCCTAACCCCAAAATGACCACCACATGTATGACACATATTAAGATCATCATCAAACTTAACATTAGGCACACTTCTTCTAATGACACCATCACTACACAATCTCCAAAGAGTAGGTGAATCCCAAACATAATATCTTCTTTCCCTAGTAAGCATCTCTTTAGCAAGTCTAGTAATCCCATTTAGATAAACATTATGAACTAATAAATTGACCAAATCAAAATACTAAATGACATCATGAGAAGAAACAACACATAATGATTCATTTTTAAACTCATCACAAGGGAAATCAAAAGAGGAATACACCACAATGGAACCATATGGCTTGTTCCTCTACTTCTATCAATTATCTTCAAATTAAGCTCTTGAAGTAGAAGCATCCATCTAAGTAATCGTGGCTTAGTGTCTTGCTTCTTCAAAAGATACTTTAAGGCCACACGATCTGTGTAACAAACAACCTTAGAATGCAACAAGTAAGATTTAAATTTATCAAGAGCAAACACTAATGCATACAATTCATTTTTAGTTGTAGTATAATTTCATTGTGCTGTAACATAAGGAAGCTTGTTTTCCCTTTGTCCCAACATTGTCTAACAGCAAAATAAATCAACCAATTAAGACTACTTAAAATAAGAGGGGAAACAAGCTTAGCTTTCAAAACATCAAATGCATCTTTGTAATTTGAAGAGAACTCAAACTTGACATCTTTTTGAAGTAATTGAGGCAAGGGATATGCAATTTTTGAAAAATTGTTAATGAATCTTCTATAAAGACCCACATAGCCAAGGAAAGATCTTAAGTCCTTAACATTAGTTGATAGGAAAGAGATGAAATCACTTTAATTTTAGCCCTATCCACCTCAATGCTATGGCTTGAGATAAGGTGGCCCAATATAATCCCTTACTTTACCATGAACTGACACTTCTTAAAATTCAAAACCAAGTTCTTCTCCATACATCTAGCAAGAAATTTATTAAGATTTCTCAAACAGGCTGAATAAGAATCACCATGACTTGTGAAATCATCTATGAACACTTCTATGCAATTTTCAATAAAATCACTAAAAATACCAAACATGCATCTTTGGAAGGTCCTTGGAGCATTTCACAACTTAAAAGGCATTCTTTTATATGCAAAAGTGCTAAATGGACAAGTGAAAGTGGTTTTATGTTAATTAACCGGATCAATACAAATCTAAAAATAACCACTATGTCCATCAAGAAAGCAATAATGTGACTTTCTCCCTAATATTTCTAACATTTGATCAACAAATGGAGGGAAATGATCTTTCTTTGTTGCCTCATCTAATCTCCTATAGCCAATGCAAACTCTCTAACTATTTTGCACCTTAGTTGGAATCAATTCATCATTTTCATTCTTCACAACAATAATTCTAGATTTCTTGGGAATAACTTGCACCAAAGACACCCATTCAGTATCATTAATTGGATAGATTATATCTACACTCAAAAGCTTGGTGACCTCCTTCTTTACCACATCAAGAATAAGAGGATTCAACATCCTTTGTGGTTACCTTATTGCCTTAGCATTCTCCTCCAATATGATCTCATGTATGAAAGTTTAAGGGCTAATTCCAGGTATGTCTCCAAGTGTCCACCCTATGGCCTTGATGTTCTTTCCACTGCATCATACAACAAAGATTCCTTCATAGAAGTTAGAGAAGAAGAAACAATAATGGGAAGTTGATTACCATCTCTTATGTAAGAATACTTAAGATGTGAAGGAAGTGGCTTCAACTCTAACTTGGGTAGCTCAATGATGCTTAGAGGGATCTTTTGCACTTGAATTTTCCTAGCCAAATCCATCTCCTCATCCATATGTGGCATGCCTAAAGCAGTAATAGAAACCTTCTTGATTTTGGCTAGGGGTGTTTCTTTTCTTCCAGCATTAGTTTTCACATCCAAGGGGGTTATGATAGCCTTAAAGACACATTTTTCTCCCTTCTTTGGTGCCTTACTACCTGAAACATCAAAGGAAGAACTGTAATCTTTCCTAATACCTACTTGATATAAGGAAGGATTAACTTAATCATAACATTAAAAACACCAAATAGTAATCAAATACTTTGTTTGAAAAGCTTGGGCCTAAGACTTATTTTACAAAACTATCAAAATCATAGCACATTAGAGCAATACGCAGTGAAAAACAAACAGTTGCATTCACATGTCATTGTTAAGATTAGATTAGATATAACATCCTAAAACTTCAAATCTGAAAAAATAGAGGGATAAATTAATTAAAAATATGATTAATTTATTTAATTATGTTTTTGGGCGGCTAATTGAATTTTTGGGTCATATTTGGCTCTAAATTGAGATAGGATGAAACTATCATTCATGTGAGCTGTGGCTTGCGTGGCATGCGCTGTGGCGCACAGCACAGTAGGCAACTTAAATTTTCAGGAATCAGCAGAAAAACTCAGATTTTGGGGTAGAAAACCTAGAGCACGAAGGGGGCAACTTTGGGCACTATTAGGGCATCAATTTGGAAGGATTTTGAAGATCATTTGAACCTCCAAACTCTTGGGTAAGTTTCCTATCCTCTACCTTTTCATCTCATTTTCCATGGGATTTGGAAGAGTGAGAATTTGGTTTGATGGAATTAAGCCACAAGTCAATGTTTTGAAAGTTTCTATTAACTCTAAAGGTTTAATTTAGATTTATTGATCTTGGATATGTGGTAATATGAAGCTACTTTGTTGTTTAGTGGGAGTTGGATTAAGCTTTATCTTGATCATAGGGTGTTAAAGTGTGATAAGTTGAGATATTGAGTTTTATATTGTGATAGAGTTAGAAAGAGACTTGAAGGGATGATGTGAACAAATTCTAATCTTGACAAGTCTATTTGTTGAGAATATGAGTGAGAAGTGGGAGAATTAGGAGGTTAATATTAGCTAATGGTGCTTGTGTTAATTAAAAATTAACATATAGTACTTGTTGTTGTAGATTGTAGTGTGGGAAGACTTACCTTGACACAGGAAGAAATTTAGTACCGCGAGTAACCCTTTTAGTAATAAAAGGGTTGAGGTAACTAGATAATTTACATTGTTTATTACCTTGTATAAGTTATTCTCAAGTTTTTTTTCTATGAATCGCTAAGTATATATGTATAAATTCCTTAAAGATTATCTATTTTAGAAAATGAGTAGAGTATTGCTTTGTGAAATTCTATATTTTTGAAGTAAATGGCTTGTTTTATTATATTTGTTTAGAAAGTTGTTTATGCATGTTCAAGTGAAGATATGTAGTGAAATGTGGCATATTAGATAGTGGGAGGTCACCCTAGTGAAGATAGTGAAGATTAAGTCCATATGGCATTGCTAGCATCTCAGGACATCAGGTGCAGCATTTACTCTCCTTAATGCTCGAAAATAGGTGTGGTGTTGGAGACTTACTCTCCTTAGTACCCAAAACGGTGCGGAGTTAGAGACTATGCTCCTTAGCATCCATAGGATGCGATGTTGGAGTAGCGACACCCCAATTACTTGTAATAGGGGGAAACAATAGTCCAAAAGTGGTTTAGGACACCTTGGTCGGGTAGTACTACCATGGATGGTAAGCTTGGGGACCATACATGTGGTTTGGTTCTGTGAAATAGCCTACTGGTTCGGTCGGGAGTATTGGAGGATCGGATGATTAGGGATCATCATGCAAATTTGTGGTGATATTATATGATGTGATTATGTTACTCATTTTAATACTTGTTTATAACTTAGCTTGTTAATCAATAATGTAGATTTCTAAAAGCATTCTCAAGGCTGCCAATGCTTCTATAGGCCTTGCCAACACTTGCAACAAGCTCACTCAAATCTGCCAATGCTTCTATAGGCCTTGCCAATACTTGTCGCAAGCTTGCCATGGGTTACCAACGTTTGTTTGTGCCTTACCAACAATTGCACAAGCATTCTCGATACTGCTAATGCTTGTTCTTGCCTTAGCAATACTTTCCATTACCAGTACTTGCTAAGAGCTTGCTCGAGGCTATAAACACTTTGATAGGCCTTGCCACCACTTCCCACAAACTTGCTTAATGCGGCTAATGCTTCCCATTGGCCTTACTAACACTTGTAACAAGCTTGCTCGAGGCTACCAATGCTTTCAAGGGCCTTTCAAACACTTGCCACAAGCTTGCCATAGGTTGCCAAGGCTTGTTCGTGCCTTGTCAACACATGTCGCAAGTTCGCTCTTAGTTGGCAATACTTGCCACAATCTTGCTTGAGGCTACTAAAGCTTTCATAGGCCTTTTTAATACTTCCTACAAGCTTGCATGGGTTACTAATGCTTGTTTTTGCCTCGCCAACACTTGCCACAAGCACGCTATTAGTTTACAACACTTGCCACAAGCTTGCACGAGGCTGTTAATACATCTATAAGCCTTGCCAACACTTGCCGATAGTTTGCCATAAGTTGCCAATGCTTGTTTGTGCCTTGCCAAGACTTGCCACGAACTTGCCCTAAGTTGTCAACACTTGCCACAAGCTTGCTCAAGGTGCCAATGCTTCCATAGGCCCTGCCAACTCTTGCCACAAGCTTACTTGTGGTTGCCAATGCTTCTATGGGCATTGCCATTACTAGCCACAAGCATGCCTTCGATTACCAATGCTTATTTGTGCCTTGCCAATACTTGCCTCGAGCTCACCCTTGGTTGCCAAGACTTGCCACAAGCTTACTCGAGGCTACTAATACTTGCCACAAGCTTGCTCAAGGCTATCAATGCTTCTATATGCCTTGCCAACACTTGCCACAAGCTTGCTTGAGGCTGCTAATGCTTCCATATACCTTGCCAACACTTATTAGAAGCATGCTCGAGGTTGCTAATGCTTACATAGGCCCTGCCAACACTTGTAACAACCTTGCTCGAGATTGTCAATGCTTCCAAGGGCCTTACCAACACTTACCATAAGCTTGCCATGGGTTGCCAATGCTTGTTCATGCATTGCCAACACTTGCTACAAGCTTGCCCTTAGTTGCTAACACTTGTCACGAGCTTGCTCGAGGTTGCCAATGCTTCCGTAAGCCTTTCCAATACATCCCAAAAGCTTACCATGGGTTGCCAATACTTATTCCTACCTTCCCAAGACTTGCTATGAGCACAACCTTTGTTTACAGTACTTGCCACAAGCTTGCACGAGACTGCCAACATATCAATAAGCTTTTCTAACACTGGCTAAAAGTTTTCCATAAGTTGCCAACACTTATTCATGCCTTACCAAGACTTGCTATGAGCTCACCCTAGATTCCCAACACTTGCCACAAGCTTGCTCAAGGCTGCTAATGCTTCCATATGCCTTGCCAATGCTTACCAGAAGCTTGCTCGAGGTTGCCAACACTTCTATATGACTTGCCAATGCTTACCAGAAGCTTGCTCGAGGTTGCCAACGCTTCTATATGACTTGCCAGTGCTTACCAGAAGCTTGCTCAAGGTTACCAATGCTTATATAGGCCCTGCCAACACTTGCAACAACCTTGCTCAAGTTTGCCAATGCTTCCAAAAGCCTTGCCAACACTTGTCATGAGCTTGCTTGAGGCTGCCAATGTGTCTATAAGCCTTGCCAATACTTAACAAAGGGTTCCCATGAGTTGCCAACGCTTGGTTGTGCGATGCCAAGACTTGCCACGAGCTCGCCATAAGTTAGCAACACTTCTATGGGCATTGCGATCACTTGCCACAAGCATGCCATAGGTTAGCAATGCTTGTTTGTGCCTTGCCAACCCTTACCTCAAGCTCGTCCTTAGTTGGCAACACTTACCATAAGCTTGCTTGAGGCTGCCAATGCTTCTATATGCCTTATAAATACTTGCCACAAGCTTACTTGAGGCTGTCAACCCTTCCATATGCCTTGCCAACATTTACCACAAGCTTGCTCGAGGTTGCCAATGCTTATATAAGCCCTGCAAACATTAGGATCAAGCTTGCTCGAGTCTGCCAATGCTTTGAAGGGCTTTGCCAACACTTGCCACAAGCTTGTTCAAGGCTGAAAACACTTCCATAGGCCCTACCAACTCTTTCCATAAGCTTGGTCGAGGTTGTCAATGCTTCTATGGGCATTGCCATCACTTGCCATAAGCATGCCATGGGTTACCAATGCTTGTTTGTGCCTTGCTAACACATGCCTCTAGCGTGCTTGGTTAGCAACACTTAGCATAAGCTTGCTCGAAGCTGCCAATACTTCCATATGCCTTGTGAACACTTGCCACAAGCTTGCTCGAGGTTATCAATTCTTCTATATGCCTTGCCAACACTTACCACAAGCTTGATTGAGGCCGCCAATACTTTTATGAGCCTTGCCGACACTTCTAACTAGCTTACTTAAGTCTTCCAATGTTTCCAAGGGCCTTGTCAACATTTGCCACAAGATTGCCATGGGTTGACAACACTTGCTTGTGCCTTGCCAACACTTACTATGAGCTTGCTCGAGGCTGCCAATGCTTTTATGAGCCTTTCTAATACTTCCCAAAAGCTTATCATGGGTTGCCAATGCTTGTTCCTGCCTTAACAACACTTGCCATGAGCACGCCCTTAGTTTACAATACTTGCCACAAGTCGTACGAGGCTACCAACACATCTATAAGCCTTGCCAATACTTGCCAAAAGGTTCCCATGAGTTGCAAACTCTTGGTCGTACAATGCCAAGACTTGCCATGAGCTCGCCTTAAGTTGCCAACACTTGTCAATAACTTACTCGAGGTGCCAAGGCTTCTATGGGCCCTGCCAACTTTTTTCACAAGCTTGCTCGAGGCTGCCATTGCTTCCATGGCATTTTCATCACTTACTACAAGCTTGCCATGGGTTGCTAATGTTTATTCGTGCCTGGACAATATTTTCCTTGAGCTCATCCTTGATTGCCAACACTTACCATAAGCTTAGATGAGGCGTATCTATCCCCTACCACGGCGTATGGCACAGTGAGAAAAATCCTCACCATGCTCACACGCTCTACTTTAGGACTCTGCTCTTTTACTCATATTTGTTCATATAACATCCCAATGAGTCAAAATAACACTTTCCTACTTAGAATCCTATTCCCACCTTAAATCATTAATCCATTCTTAATCAGTCATTAATATAAGATTAGAAATTTAGGATGTTACAGATCTTCCCTCCTTTATAGAATTTTGTCTCCAAAATTGAAACAACCATTAACTTACACACATACCTAAGGGAATAACTGAGGGCATAGCTATCTCATCTTAGTTCTTGTCTCCCAAGTCGTGTCACCAGGAGTCATTCCCTTCTAGAACACTTTCACCAGTTGAATAGTCTTATTTCTTAATTGCTTATCTTTCACATCCACTATTCATTCTAGTGCTACTCTATAGGTCATATTTTCTTCCAATTCTATCTCTTCAGGCTCAATCATATTAGAAGGATCAGATTAGAACTTGTTGAGTTAAGACACATGGAACATATTATGAATCCCAAATAACTATGGAGGTAAACAATTCAATAGGCAACTAGCCTGATCCTCTCCAAGACTTTGAACGAACCCATGAATCTAGGAGTCAATTTCTTGACCCTAATTTATCTCCTGATTCTTGTTACTAGAGTAACTTTCATAAACACGTAATCACCTATCAAAAACTCCAATGGTCTTCTTCTTTGATTGGCATAGCTCTTTTACCTGCTTTGACCTATCAACAGCTTTTGACATATTAATTCAATCTTCTAAGTGGTTTGGTCCACAAGATCAAGTCCTACAATGCTTCTTTCACTCAACTATACTTCCTCCCATAGAAAGCTTCATATGGAGCTATTTGAATGCTGGAATGATAACCATTGTTGTATGTAAATTCAACTAATGGCAAGTAGCTATCCCATCTACCACACAACTCTAACACACAAGATCACAGCATATCTTCTAGAGTCTAAATGGTTCACTCAGTTTGTCCATCAGTTTAAGGATGATAAGTGGTACTAAACTTCAAGGTCGTACCTATGGCTCTGTGTAACGCTCCCTAAAACCTGGATGTGAATCTCATATCTTAATCAGAGACTATATATAGGCACTCCATGTAAATGTACAACCTTTGGATATAAATCTTAGCCAATTTCTCCAGAGAATTATTAATCTTGATGGCTAAAAAGTGAGCTGACTTCATTAGTCGATCAACAGCCACCCAGATAGCATCGTGCTGTAACTGAGTTCTTGGCAAACCGGAGATAAAATCCATAGAAATGCTGTCCTATTTCTACTTAGGTATTTCTAATGGCTGTAATGTCTCAGCCGGTCTTTGATGCTCTATCTTTACTTTCTGACAAGTCAATCACTGTGCTATAAACTTAGTTACTTCTCCTTTCATTCCTAGCCACCACTAATAATGCTTAATATCTTGATATATCTTCTTAGCACTCGAGTGAATAGTGTACTTAGTTAATATGCTTCATTCAGAATCACCCTTCTCAAATCTTCATCACTAAGCACACAAATTCTATCCCAATAAACCACAAATCCATTATCATTGAAGCTGAAATCCTTAGTCAAATTCGAATAAACCTCTTCTTGAATCTTAAGAAGATACTCATCTTCCAACTACGCCATTTTCAACTGTTTTCAAAAATCACTATTGACTATAGTAGCATAAGCACTAACTAAAGCTTTCAACGGTGCATCATGTTAAGAATTAATGAAAGACACCATTAGATTATGTTCTTGAACTATCAAACTAGCTAGGTGTAGCGTCTTCCTACTCAATGCATGAGCTACCATATTAGCTTTTCTTGGATGGTATTTTAACTCAAAGTTGTAATCTTTAAGCAATTCCATCCATCTTCTTTGCCTCATGTTTAATTCCTTTTGATCCATTAGATACTTCAAATTTTTGTGGTCACTAAGCACGCTAAACACTGAACCATACAGGTAATGATGCCAAATCTTCAGTGCAAAAACCACTACTGCTAGTTCTAAGACAAGAGCAGGGTAATTCTCTACATGTAGCCTGAGTTGTCTTGATACTTTCCCATCTTACATCAGTACATAACCCAAACCTCTTAGGGAAGTATCTATATACACTTTATATGGTAGTCTCAGACTTGAAATTATCAACACAAGTGTAGTAGTCAACTTCTCCTTCAGTTTCTAAAATGCAGTCTCACACCTGTCATCCTAAACAAAAGGTTGATCTTTTTGGGTCAATTTCATCAACGGGGAAATAATCTGAGAGAAACCTTGGATAAACCTTCATTAATATCCAGTTAATCCTAAAAAAACTTCAAATCTTTATAACTGAACTAGGCCATTCCCATTTCAACACAACATCAACTTTATGAGGATCAATAGAAATCTCATCTGCTAATACCACATGGCCTAAAAATCTAACTTCCCTTAGCCAAAACTCACACTTATTGAGTTTGGCATAGAGCTTGTTCTCTTTAAGAATCTGGAGGACAATCTGAAGATGTTTAGCGTGCTATTCCTCATCTTTCGAATAAACTAAAATGTCATCAATAAAAACCACAACAAATTGATCTAAATATGGTCTAAAGATATAGTTCATGTAATCCATGAAAACTGCAAGTGCATTAGTTAGACCAAATGGCATGACAAGAAACTCATAGTACCTATAACGCGTACGAAAGGCTGTCTTAGGTACATCTTTCTTAGTAACCTTCAACTGATGAAACCCTAACCTTAAGTCAATCTTGGAAAAGACTGAGGCTCTAGCCAACTAATCTAACAAATAATTAATCCTGGGTAAAGGGTACTTATTCATAGTAACCTTGTTCAATTGTCGATAGTCGATGCATAGCCACTGACTACCATCCTTCTTTTTCATAAATAACACTGGCGAACCCTATGGTGATACACGGCTTGATAAAACCTTTGTCAAGCAAATCTTCAATCTGCTTCTTTAACTCATTCAACTCTTAGGGTGATATCCAATAAGGGCTTTAGAAATTGGCTCAGTACTAGGAACTAAATCTATTGAGAATTCAACTTCTCTTTCAAGAGGTAATCTAGACATCTCCTCAGAAAATACCTCAGAAAATTCATTTACCACTCCAATCTTCTCAATAACCCTATCATATACACTACCTGCTACACAAATCACTATGTAAGCATCACACCCTCGCTTAATCAACTTCTCAGCTCGCATAACTAATAAAAACTTAAGTTACTCAGTAGAACTAGTTCCTACCAATAACACTAGCAAAGAGGCTAGCTTCCTGGCACAGTCTAGCATAGCATTATTAGTTGCTAGCCAATCCATGCCAACTATCACATCAATCTCTTTCATAGGAATGCAAATCAGATTGATCATTGATACTCGATCCTCAAATACAATCTCAATTTTCTGACATACTTTGCTAGTAATGCTTGAGGACCCAAAAGGTATTGTTACTTTAATCAACATAGGTAACTCTTTCAACTCTAACTTCAACTTATTTACACATTCTTTCAAAATGAAGGAATGGATAGCTCCAGAATCGAACAATGCTTCTATTCTATTACCATGGACAGAAATAATACCTTTGATCAGGTTTAGAGATGCTCTGGCCTCTTCCTGTGTCATAGCAAATACTAGTCCTAGAACTGTAACTCGCTGCTCTGCAATTTCAACTCCACCTTCGGAGCAATACTTGGCAATATGGCCTAGCTTCCCGCACTTAAAACAAGACCAACTAATGCTAAGGGTAGGAGCTGGTGTGTTTGAGGCTTGCCTTGAAGGTTGTTAAGGCCCAATTTTGACCCTAGTACTCTTCTGTATAGATCCTTTTAAATTGATGAGGTCTGAAAACCTCTACTAAAACTCCTCTTCCTAGAAGCTCCAAAACTACTCGAGCTATATACAAGCTTCTTTAATACACCACTTGACGGACCCAAAAAATGTGTAAATTATCTCATACTGTCCCTCTTCTTTTCAGCCTCTACTTCTCTACTTCTCTTTGCAGCTATCCTTAACTTATGGCACATGTCCTCATAAGTGGTGATATCGAGCAGAGCACTTTTGCTACCTGTACTCTAGACGCATCTTTTCTATAAACCATTCTACCTTCCACCTGGTGTCATTATTATGCTGCAGATACATAGAATAGGTTGATAAGCCGTTAAACTTCTTTATAAATTCCTCTTCATCCGAGTCCCCTTGCCTGAACTCATGGAATTCTTCCTCTTTCTTAGTACGAAAAGATGTTGGAAAGTAATAGCCGAAGAACACCCTCTTGAATTCTTCCTAAGAATACCTTACATAATAAATTGGCCTCACTGAATCCCACCATCTCTTAGCTGCTCCGACTAAGTAGACTATAGCTAAGGTGACACTCTACTCTGAAGTGTAGGTCACTACCTCAAATATTATTTCGAGGTGCTCAATCCATTACTCGGCTTCTCCTTCTCTCATACTGTCGTCAAAGGTAGGTAGACTGAACCTCACATATGTCTTCTAAGCTCAGTCGATAGTGGATCCATAGCAACTCCCACAATCTATCTAATACTAGAAGCCTGAGGTGACTCAGGTCTACTATGAACTTCCTCTGGTACTGGCCTCTCTTGAGCTTCTCTTTTCTCTGCTTGATCTCTACCCCATAATAACACATCATGGTCTCTAACTGTTTGCCGAATATCAATCATCATATCTCTCAATTCTTCTAACAAGCCATCTCTTCTATCGGCTTGTTGAGGCACATTCGGTTGAACCTCAGGCACAGGTTCATCCTCAACCAAAAGCCTAGACACTCGAGTGCTACGTGTAGCTCGAGTACCTCTTCTTCTCATTTTCTCCCCTCCTAAGGATAAAAGTAACATAAAAGTTAAAAGGTTAAGCAAAACAGAAAGAATAGGTGTAATGAATAATATATAAGTTTCTAAAGTCTAAAATGAATACAGAAACAAGCACATAACTGGATCAAGAAATTGGAGAAACTGATACCAACTAATATTGTAATCCCTTCATTGACATTACCATGTGCTCAACTACAATCTAACTAATCAAATCAATTAAGTTGTAAATATTGAAAACATTGGGATCCTAAAAAAAATTTTCAACAATTATTTTATAGCTCACTCAATTATAAATCTTATTACACACATAGCGAAAGCAATAAACCTATGTGCATCAAGGATCTAGAAAACATGTGCATCACTAAAAAATAAAGTAAAAAAATTAGCACCATGGGTCACGACTCATGCCACATGTGTCGCAGCATGTGGCACAGAAGCCATAGTCACTCACTTTGTGCCATGCACCGCAGCATGTAAGTACATGCGCTGTACCGCACACACTTGAATTTGCTGTCAAATGGCAATTTCTAATACAAAATTTAGATGCGTGCCATTTCCACATATGATATCCGATTGAGATGGTTCAAGTACCCACATGAAGCTTGTTTTGAAATCTAACTAATGACACTAGTTTCATCTTAATATGATATCTTTAACAAAAATTAGACACCCAAGTGCATTTTGACCAGTTTCTACTAAAATTTTGTCACTCAAGTGTCTTAATTCAAAACCAAATGTCATTGGCTACTTTTTGGGCCTTGACCAAGTCCAAATGGACAATACACACTTAATTGACCATACACATGCACAATATAACACATATACATAAATTTGGCCTATAAATCACCCATTTCACCCTTTTAGGTCAAATTCACATTTTCTTTTCTTTAATGTCATATATGGCCAAATCACTACATATAATCTCCACCCATCTCATATTCACACATAAGTACATCCATCCACTAGCCCATCTAGACATTCATCATTCACACATATATAAGGGCTAGGGAGCTCAAAATCACAAAGTATACTATAATCATATCTTTATGCACATGTTTAAATCCTATGGCAACTTATACATATACAAGACTAATATCAACTAAATTCATTACACCAAAACCTTATAAAGGCTTAGTGAGAGATCTCAACTCAGCCAATGTCTTTTCCATTCGAACCACTAGTATTAGAGCCTGAAAAATGTAAATAATCACAAGTAAGATAAAAATCTTAATAACCAATATAGTTCACTAAACGATTATTTCCACAAATAACCATGCCAAAGTTACAAAATAAAGTAATATCACACACACACACACACACACACACATATCAAAATATGAAATAATTCCTCTTTTCAAAACAATTCCACACAAATACACACTAGCATGATCTTCTAGCCATCAAACCTCCAATGCTCTCCGACATGAAACCATAGGCTCTCCTGGATCAACCACTTGTTGACCCTAGCACACTTTTGGTGGTAGAAACACCCGATCAAAGGTAATCTAACCCACTTATGAACTATGGTTTTTCCTCTTCACACACTTGTGATAGAGGCGTCGTTGACTCCTAACTGTACCCAATAGGGCACTAGGGAGTTGTCAGACTATCAGGATATCCCACGGTAACAGTTCTATAATGTGCTATATCGGATTACCCATAGTGCTAGCCTGACTATATGAATTTTTTTCACTCACATATCTCCACACACACACACACACCCCACATATCTTGGGTGAATTTCCACCCCTATGATCGTGCTCTTTCAAAATTTTCACTTCTTATACACATTTCCACAACATATATACTTCCATATCATATATGTATATATCCATTGAAATCAATCACTTTTTAAATTCATTTCATGATGCAAAATTCATGCTAAAAACCATTTCAATAACAATCATGCATAAAACTCCAAGATTCATGATTTATCATTTGATATTCACTTTTACACAGTTATAATAGTTAATAAACATAATAAACTATATGGTTACCTCGACCCTTCTGTTCGATAGAATGGGTTACCCATGTAACTTCAACCCTATTTAAACTCCTTTCTCACAATTCGTGTGTCACACACTAGAATCTACATAGAATTAGCATTCAGAATTAATTCTTCTATTGACCAAAAGTGCCAATTATCACATTTAAACACTTAATCGTTATCAATTCCACATTTCACACTCGATTATGTACATTACCACTGATTTCCCCTCATTTCAAGCTTTAACATTTTTTAGCAATTTTCTCTCACTATTCTCTCTCTTTAAACTAGGGCAATTCTTACCCACAAATCCAAAGCTTTATCATTTTGACTTTAACCAGTGACAAAGCACTAGTTTAGTTTCAAAGAATCTTTTTATTACTATAGGGTAAGAAATCAAATCCTTAAAACTCCTGAATTCACTTTCTCACTAGTTAAAACTAAGAGAAAATTGGGTAGATTTGGAGGTTAAAGCAGTACGTGAATTATGCGATAAGTAACAAGTCAGAGACACCATCCTTGATCCTGATTTAGCTTGCCCTAACACAGCTCTTACTCTTCTCCACGTTTGAGCTCTCCTCCCACGTTTCTCCCTTCTGTTTCTCAAGCTAGACACATTCCTATAAATCTAATTTATACTCCATGCATTGTGGTGTGTGGCCTAGTGAGGGAAATCCTCACCATGCTCATACGTTCTGCTTTGGGACTCCACTCTTCTACTCATATCTATTCATATAATATCCCAATGAGTCAAAATAATACCTCACTACTAAGTATCCTATTCCCACCTTAAATCACTAATCCATTCTTAAGTAGTCATTAATATAGGATTAGAAATTCAAGATATTACACAAACACTCTCCTAGGAATAGTGGATCTTTGCTCCGTGGTACCTACATTGCCCTTTTCACAATACTTGGCAATATGCCCTATTTTGCCACACTTGAAACAAGTCTAGCACTTGCCTATGTGATACCTTCCACACTTAGTGCACTACAGGGTTTTAGCTGAGCTAAGAGTCGGTATAAGCACAATTGAAGCCTGCTGAGATGGCTATCAACCTCCAACACTGTTTCTAGGTTCACTACTGCTTTGGAATGATTCTCGAGATTGAGATCCCTTCTAAAATGTCTTCTTCTTCCCAAAGCTCCCAAAACTATCGGAGCTAAAGCTAGACCTCTTGCTTACCCCACTAATAGCACCAAGAGATTGAGAAAACCTGCCCTGGCTATCTCTTCTCTTTTCCTCTCTGCCTCTCTACCTCTTCTTGTCACTATCCTCAACTTGTTACACATTTCACCATAAGATGTGATCTCAAACAATACAAGCTGTTGTTTACAGACCTCATCTTCTCAAGAAGCCTCTCTGCCTTCCACTTGAAATCATCATTTGCTGTGAGATAAGTGAAGTACTCAGATAGTTTGTTGAACTTTGTTATAAAAGTTCTTCGTCTAAGATCCCTTGCTTGAACTCATGAAATTCAGCATCTTTCCCAACTCTAAAGGCCATCAAGAAATAGAAGTTGAAGAATCTCTCCTTGAACTTGTCCTAAGTCCATTTAACTCTACCCGTCAATCTTACTGACTTTCACCAATGCTTAGCCTCTTTCACAAACAACAGAGAGGCTAAAGTCACTTTTTGCTCTTTCAAACACAGTACAACCTCAAAGATTGTCCCGATCTGTTCAATCCATTCCTCAGTTTCACCCTCCTTCATTATTCCATTAAAGTTAGGTGGATAAAACCTTATGAAACTTTACCAATTTCGGTCCATGGAACTCTGCAAACCACTACCACCCACAGCTCCAAATTGCTTAAGTGTACTCTCTTTGTACACTTCTTCCTCATACATCTCCTTTTCATTCTCAATAGTTCAATTGTGTCCCCTCGCCCTTTCATTTTTGGGCACACCTTGACCTCGCACCATATTGTGAATCTCTTGCGTTAAATTTCTCATCTCTAATAGTAAGGCCTCATTGCCTTGTGGCTCATTTCTAGGTTGCTCCAAGTTTTAACCAGTTAGGATGTGATTCTCTGGTGGTAGCTTATTGCCACAAGCTTGCTCGAAGCTGCCAATGCTTCTATAGACCTTTCCAAAACTTGTTATAAGCTCGCCCTTAGTTTCCAACACTTGCCATAAGCTTGCACGAGGCTACGAATGCTTCCATAGTGTTGGATAGGGAGGTGTAGTGGAAGATTAAAATTTTTTAATCCCTTTCCATGTAGACCAAACGAACTCATTCAAGTCAAGGTAGATAGAAGAGTTATCTTTTAATTGTGAGCTCTTGACATGCGTTCTCTTAAAGAGTTTAAATCTCAAGAGTTGACAACATAGATCTACTCCCTCTGCAAATATCCACACAAATAGCTTCTCAACTTGAACAGTGTGCTAGCATTCTCAACGTTCATTCGCCTTTGAACATCAATTTCCTTTTCTCTAAGGTGTTTCATATCTCTCAAAGTATTTTGCCATTAGAACTTTTTTAACTCCCTCTGCTGTGCACGTCCCTTTGTATCTAATATATAGATTGGGGTTTTCTACCTTCCTCTTGAAGAGCCAACTAAAATTTAGATTAAATTTATCTCATAAATAAAATTTATAATATTATATCTAATTTGAATATATCATATCTAATGTGCACATCCCCTTGTAACTATAAAACTGATATGATATTCTCTCATGTCATGTTAGTTATTAAATTTAATCTACCATATAAAATTAAATTTAAAACTAACACAATATAATATAATATAATATAATATGATATGATATGATATGATATGATATGATAATAAGAAATTATCATACATTAATAAGGAATGAATTTATAGGAGTATGCCCACAATTAAATGAAAAAACACGGAAAGATAAAGGATTAAAAAAGTTATATGAAATAGAAATATGTTCATTAGAATCAAAATATTTGAATGCCTATATATGTGAATATAAAAAATATTATTGTGAAACAAAATTAGAAGATTTAAAAGAACAAAAATTTTATTTAGATCTATTTTATAGAAAACTATGCCAATTAATATCAAATACTATAATACATGATTATAAAAAAACTTATAAAATAGAAAAACAGGAATTTAGTGAGGTAGAAAGTAGAACAAGAGAAGTAATGAGCCTCATTGATGGAGTAGGTACTATAGGAAGAAGAGAAACATTTTTGAGAGAATATTTATTAGAGAAATGTAAAAATGCATGGAGAAATATGAAATACTATAAAACTAATAAAATAATATTAAGATGTAGAGAATTTCAGACACCACATAAATGGGGATGTAATATAGAAAAATATAAAAGAAAAAGAAAAGAAAATCCAAATATAAATTTAAAAATATCTAAAGAAAAAAATCTTATAACAAACATAAACCAAGAAAATTCTTTGAGAAAAAAGGAAGAAGAAAAATAAATTATAAAAAATCTAAAAAAATATAAATGTTATAATTGTGGACAAATAGGACATATTTCAACTAATTGTCCAAAATATAAAGATAAAAAGACAATAAAAATATTAAAAGAAGCCTATGAAAATGATTTAGAACCATTAAAATTTAATGAAAATTTATTAAAATTAGAAAGTAAAATTGAAAATTTAGATGTAGAAATATATAAGTTAAAAGTGATAAGTGATATAAAAAGTAGCTAAATTGAAGAAAAAGAATATGGGTATATATATGGTGAATACAGTAGAAGGTGAAGCTTAAAGTAGTAATAATCAGGATAAATATGATAAATATGAAGAAGTTATAAATGCAGAAGAAAGAATAGTCCAAAAAAATGACTTTTAATAAAAAAAATAATATGAAAAAATAAGGAAAACTAAATTAAATTTAAAACCTGAAGAATTAAAAAATGAAAGTTTTATAAACAAAATAGGAAAATTAGTAAAATTCAAAAAACAAGAAAAATATGCTTGTGTAATATTAGAAAAGAAACATCCAATAGAATCAACTTTAACTGAAGAAGTTTTAAGAATACCTTTGATTAGTAAACAGTTAATAGATACAAAAATAAATAAATTATCTTTTAAGGATAAAGTAATAGAAATATATATTATAGGAGTACACTTTTTAGTAAAAGCATATTTCTAGGGAGGAAGAAATAAACTAATAGATTTACTAATAACAAATAAAAGAATAAAAAGCAGTGTAAAAGATAGTATTTTAAGAATATTAACAGGAAATCTAATCTATCAAAAACTAAAATTTACAATAAATACTAATTTTTGTATCTCTAGAGCAGATGAACATATGAATAAAACCTTATTAGTTTATTACAAGTTAGAAGGAATAAAATTATTACTAAAATAAAAAATTATAAGTATAACTGCTATGATAGAATTAGTATTTACAAATGAATATAAAATCTATAAAAGAAATAAAGGAAAATTGATAATAGATAAATATTTTATGCCAGTATTATAAGAAATCCCTTTAGATCCTACGAATATTACAATTTCTAAACAATCACAATTAGAATTAGATAAAACTATACAATATTATCAAAATAATCCACGAAGAATGATAACTAATGATAATATAGGACAAAAATCTTTAAGAATAAACACTCCAACACTAAGTATAAATATTAATCAACCTGGAAGAAGTTTGACATTAGAAGAAAGACCCAGAACTAGTAGAAGAATATCTAAAAGAGAATTATCTAGACCACAAAGTTATTTAGTAGAAATTCTAATAACTTCTAATTTAGCATCTTTAAGACTTGAAACACCAAGAATAGATGTAACTAAAAATAATAATTATATATTAATAGAAGTTAAAAAAGAAGCTGTATGGAGAGAAGTCATAGCCTTAGTTAAAACATTAAGTGAACCCGCTATTAGTTAAAAATATATTTTTAAAACATATTCCTTGGTTACAAATATGTGCATTTGATAATTTATATTTTATATCAAGACGAGAATTATTTGCTGTTCCGATTTTCTCATAAGTTTTCTCGTAATATTTACTAGGAATTAATCCTTCTTGAATGCAATTTATATCTGCACCAGAGTCGATTAATACTACTATATTTCTATTAAATTCTTGATTTACTACTAAGTTAATTTGGCAATACCATTTTCTATAGGTTATTTGAGATATTATATTAATATATCTATTTTGATCAATTTCTGTTGAAATTTCATTAATATCTTCATTATTTTTCTCTGTATCAGGATTTTCAATTATAGCTTTTATTTGTAATATTTCAATATCTCTTTGTATTTCATTATTTTTTATTTCTCTAATTTCTTGTTTAGTATTTCTAATTTCTTCCTGTAATTCTTTTATTCCTACAGTTTTATTATAAGAATTATCAAATCTTTTTATTATTTTGTTTATACTAAGAGGTTCAAATGAGTGAAAATTATTTTTATCTTCTTTATCTATAATGTCTTTTATTTTTAGTAGATATTGGTTTTTATATTTTCATCTTGGATTTTATCTATTATTTCAATTAAAAATTTTAAATTTTCTTTGTCTAAGGTATTTATTTGTAATTTTTCTGAACAATTACAAATTTCTTTACCTTGACAATCTTCTTTAGAAGAATATTCTGAAGAGGAAGTATCAATATTAATATTAAAAATTTTTTCTAATTCTTCTTCATCTTCTTCAGAGATTTCTGAATTCGATTCAGAAGTTTCAGAGGAATTATTTTCTAACATTATTCTAAGCAAATTTTGTTTATTTTATTCACTAATTTGTAACTCTCTAATTTTCTTTTCAAGTTTACATTTAGATGCATAATGTCCAAATCTTCCACATTTATAACAAACAATTTCTTTATCTTTTTTATTTTGAGTTCTGTCTTTCTTATAGGATTTATATTTTTTATTTTTCGGAACATATTTATATTTTTTCTTTTTATAAAAAGGTTTATGTTTCTCTAAGGAAGTTTTATAATGCTTTTTTCTTTTTCTTCTTGAAGGAGCTTGAATTTTTCCAAAGCCATATTGTTCACAAAAATCTCCTAGTTCAAGTTTTCCTTGTTTAGTTTCGTTATATATTTTCTTTTGCATTTTTATATCATTACATAATTTTAATCCCGTAATGTTAATAATTTGTATTATTTCTCCATATGTTAAAGAATTATAGTTTATAGTTCCTAATCCTTGTCTTTGTTTTATTTCATTTTTTTACTTTTTCAGCAAAGAGCTTTGGTGATCCAGAAATGAATTTTTCTTTCCAGATTTCCGAATTAGCGTCTTGTCTTTGAAAAAGTTTAGGTATAAAATTATCTTTATACCATCTAAAATCTGCAAGGGTTGGACATCGTAGATTCATTAATTCAGTTAAGTATTTTTCTTGTATTCCAGTAGGTTCTCCTACAAAATGTTTTATTATAGCGTATATAAGTTGAGCAATATTAGAATTTTTTTAAACCAAATGGCATTACATTCCATTCGTAATGACCAAAAGGGACTGTAAAAGCAGTTTTATATCTATCCTTTTCACTTATTAGAATTTGATAATATCCTGACTTCATATCAAATTTTGAAAATATTGATGCATTAGATAATCTTCCTAATAAATCTTTTTTATTAGGAATGGGATATCTAATCCATTTTAAAACTTTATTTAGAGGTTTATAATTTATAACTAATCTTGGAGCTCCTCTTTCTATTTCTGCAGAGTTTTGAACATAGAAAGGAGAACAACTCCAAGGAGATTTACTTGGCCTAATTAATTTTTTTATCAAACTAGGTATAAAATTATCTTTATACCATCTAAAATCTGCAAGGATTGGACATCGTAGATTCATTAATTAATAGGATTAAAATTATGTAATGATATAAAAATGGAAAAGAACATATATAACGAAACTAAACAAGGAAAACTTGAACTAGGAGATTTTTGTGAACAATATGGCTTTGAAAAAATTCAAGCTCCTTCAAGAAGAAAAAGAAAAAAGCATTATAAAACATCCTTAAAGAAACATAAACCTTTTTATAAAAAGAAAAAATATAAATATGTTCCGAAAAATAAAAAATATAAATCCTAAAAGAAAGACAGAACTCAAAATAAAAAAGATAAAGAAATTGTTTGTTATAAATGTGGAAGATTTGGACATTATGCATCTAAATGTAAACTTGAAAAGAAAATTAGAGAGTTACAAATTAGTGAAGAAAATAAACAAAATTTGCTTAGAATAATGTTAGAAAATAATTCCTCTGAAACTTCTGAATCGAATTCAGAAATCTCTGAAGAAGATGAAGAAGAATTAGAAAAAATTTTTAATATTAATATTGATACTTCCTCTTCAGAATATTCTTCTGAAGAAGATTGTCAAGGTAAAGAAATTTGTAATTATTCAGAAAAATTACAAATAAATACCTTAGACAAAGAAAATTTAAAATTTTTAATTGAAATAATAGATAAAATCCAAGATGAAATATAAAAAATCAATATCTACTAAAAATAAAAGACATTATAGATAAAGAAGATAAAAATAATTTTCACTCATTTGAACCTCTTAGTATAAACAAAATAATAAAAAGATTTGATAATTCTTATAATAAAACTATAGGAATAAAAGAATTACAGGAAGAAATTAGAAATATTAAACAAGAAATTAGAGAAATAAAAAATAATGAAATACAAAGAGATATTGAAATATTACAAATAAAAGCTATAATTGAAAATCCTGATACAGAGAAAAATAATGAAGATATTAATGAAATTTCAACAGAAATTGATCAAAATAGATATATTAATATAATATCTCAAATAACCTATAGAAAATGGTATTGCCAAATTAACTTAGTAGAAAATCAAGAATTTAATAGAAATATAGTAGTATTAATCGACTCTGGTGCAGATATGAATTGCATTCAAGAAGGATTAATTCCTACTAAATATTACGAAAAAACTTATGAGAAAATTAGAACAGTAAATAATTCTTGTCTTGATATAAAATATAAATTATCAAATGCACATATTTGTAACCAAGGAATATGTTTTAAAAATATATTTATGTTAGTTAAAATATTAAGTGAACCCGCTATTTTAGGAACTCCCTTTTTAGAACAAATTAGACCTTTTAAAGTTGGAATAGAAGGTATAATTATTAAAATAGCTGGAAAGAAAATAATATTTAACTGGATAAGCCCTCAAATTAGTAAAGAAATTAAAATGTTAAAACAAGAATCTATATTTAGAGTTAATACTATAAAAAGAAAACAAAATCAAATAAATTTTATAAATAAAGAAATTCATTATAAGAAAATAGAAGAACAAATAAAAAATTTTCAAATTCAACAAAGGATTGATATCCTTTCAAAGAAATTTGAGAAAGAAGTTTATTCTGATCATCCCAATACTTTTTGAGATCGTAAAAAACATATTATTGAATTACCTTATGAAGAAAATTTTAATGAAAAACAAATTCCCACTAAAGCTAGACCTATACAAATGAATCAAGAGTTATTATTTCATTTTTTACTTTTTCAGCAAAGAGCTTTGGTAATCCAGAAATGAATTTTCTTTTCAGATTTCTGAATTAGCGTCTTGTCTTTGAAAAAGTTTAGGTATAAAATTATCTTTATACCATCTAAAATCTGCAAGGGTTGGACATCGTAGATTCATTAATTCAGTTAAGTATTTTTTCAATTACTTTGATTATAAAGAAGCCTGGTTCAATGTTTTATACTATAAGAATTATAATCACTCCTGGTTTTTCTGGTTCGACCAGAAGTGTCCAAACACTTTTTCAAAATGGTTCCTTGAATGGTTCCATATTTTTGGACCAGTTAAAAAAATATTACCAGAAATTATAGAAGAAGGTTATAATTATTTTAAAGAAAATTCAAGTCTTAAAGAAACAGAAAAACCTTTTTGGTTTTTCTATTATATGAGAGTACCATGGATTATGAGTTGGTGCTTCTCTGTAATGGATCAAAGGCCACCCTGTCCTTCCATTTTTTACCTTGTAAGAACATTTTCCCACCAACCTTTTTAGACTTCCAGTGAAGCCTTGTGTTATTAATTCAAATATATTATTATCTTGAAGTTTATTTATTCTATAGACTGCTACAGCCATGATTATTTCTTGAGCTATATTCATTATTTCATATTCACTTAGACCATCTATATTCCATTCATATATTGAAGCTCCATCATAATGAGATGCAGACATAGTATATCTTTCTTCAAATTGAAGATCCGGGAGTGTTGGTCTCGGATAATAATTTTTTATATCCTTATATTTAGTTTTTGGGTTGAATTTTATTTTATTTATTCTCATTTCTTCTTCTTGTTTTGATATAACATTTATTCTATCTTTAAAACTTAATGATTCTAATCTTTTACGAGTATCACTTAACAAATCTATTTGTTTATCTCTCATTTCCCATTTTCCTAAGGTCATGGTTTTAGCTTGTTCAGAAGATATGGCTTCATATTTAAATATTGGTCTTTGAGGATTAATTGATATAGGTTTTTCAGGAATATTTTGTTGTATAGAATTATTATTATTTCTAATTTATCTTCTATCCTATCTAATTGTTGTCCTATAGTTTGGATAGCTATATTTGAATAATTATTTTGTTGAATGATTTTTTGTAATTCCTTATTTTCTTGAGGATTTGCTAATTTTAAGGGAGAGGCTATAACATTTATTTCTCCTATTTTATATGTGATTTCTTCTAACGGAGGATGAACAGATGTAACAAAAATATTATTTTTACATGTCCAATTTTTTGTTCTTATTGAAGCCATATTTATAGATGGGTGATTATTTTTACTAAAAGGATTAAATATTTGATTATTGTAAGTATATTTTTCTAACCATATGAAAAAGTCAATATGTTCTCTTAATTGTATAAGTTCTTCATAATATTCACATTTTATATCTTCTAATTCTTTTTCATTAAAAGTTTTAAAATACTAGTTTCTTTTTTCTTTGTTTTTTGGGGACATAAACATTTTTCTTAAAATATCTTTATTTAATTCAAAATCTTCTTTTCTTATTACCATTAAAGAATGATATTCTGTTGAGGGTTTAAATTCTCTTTCTATTTGTGATTGAGTTTCAAGTTCTATATTTTCTTCTGGCTTATCAGGAAATTCTCTAACTTTTGAAGATTCAGCTGTAAAAATAGGTTTAGGAATATTTGGTGTAAAATCTACTCCTTGTAGTTTATAATTTATACTGGAATTGTCTAAAGACATTCTAGGTATACTTATTGAAATGTTTTCTTTTATTCTTAAAGAGGTGGATTTATTTAATATTTCATAACTTGATTTACTACTAAGTTAATTTGGCAATACCATTTTCTATAGGTTATTTGAGATATTATATTAATATATCTATTTTGATCAATTTTTGTTGAAATTTCATTAATATCTTCATTATTTTTCTCTGTATCAGGATTTTCAATTATAGCTTTTATTTGTAATATTTCAATATCTCTTTTTATTTCATTATTTTTTATTTCTCTAATTTCTTGTTTAATATTTCTAATTTCTTCCTGTAATTCTTTTATTCCTACAGTTTTATTATAAGAATTATCAAATCTTTTTATTATTTTGTTTATACTAAGAGGTTCAAATGAGTGAAAATTATTTTTATCTTCTTTATCTATAATGTCTTTTATTTTTAGTAGATATTGGTTTTTATATTTTCATCTTGGATTTTATCTATTATTTCAATTAAAAATTTTAAATTTTCTTTGTCTAAGGTATTTATTTGTAATTTTTCTGAACAATTACAAATTTCTTTACCTTGACAATCTTCTTCAAAAGAATATTCTGAAGAGGAAGTATCAATATTAATATTAAAAATTTTTTCTAATTCTTCTTCATCTTCTTCAGAGATTTCTGAATTCGATTCAGAAGTTTCAGAGGAATTATTTTCTAACATTATTCTAAGCAAATTTTATTTATTTTCTTCACTAATTTGTAACTCTCTAATTTTCTTTTCAAGTTTACATTTAGATGCATAATGTCCAAATCTTCCACATTTATAACAAACAATTTCTTTATCTTTTTTATTTTGAGTTCTGTCTTTCTTATAGGATTTATATTTTTTATTTTTCGGAACATATTTATATTTTTTCTTTTTATAAAAAGGTTTATGATTCTCTAAGGATGTTTTATAATGCTTTTTTCTTTTTCTTCTTGAAGGAGCTTGAATTTTTCTAAAGCCATATTGTTCACAAAAACTCCTAGTTCAAGTTTTCCTTGTTTAGTTTCGTTATATATCTTCTTTTGCATTTTTATATCATTACATAATTTTAATCCCGTAATGTTAATAATTTGTATTATTTCTCCATATGTTAAAGAATTATAGTTTATATTTCCTAATCCTTGTCTTTGTTTTATTTCATTTTTTACTTTTTCAGCAAAGAGCTTTGGTGATCCAGAAATGAATTTTTCTTTCCAGATTTTCGAATTAGCGTCTTGTCTTTGAAAAAGTTTAGGTATAAAATTATCTTTATACCATCTAAAATCTGCAAGTGTTGGACATCGTAGATTCATTAATTCAGTTCATAATTTTTCTTGTATTCCAGTAAGTTCTAAAATCTACATCTATTAATGCTTTACTTATTATAGATATTCTTAATACCCCTTCTGTTAATGTTGATTCTATAGGGTGTTTTTTTTTCTAATACTATACAAGCATATTTTTTTTGTTTCTTAGATTTTATATGTTTTCCTACTTTATTCATAAAACTTTCATTCTTTAATTCCTCAAGTTTTAAATTTAATTTTAAATCTCTTATCTTTTCATATTATTTTTAGTTAAAAATCATTCTTTTTTAAACTATTCCTTCTTCTGCACTTATAACTTCTTCATATTCATCATATTCATTTTGATTACTACTCTCAAGTTTATCTTCTAATTTCTTCATCATATATATATAACTCATTTCTTCTTCTGATTCAATTTCAATTTCACTAATTATCTTTAATTTATAAACTCCTATATCTAAATTTCTTTAATTCATTTTCTATTTTAGATAATTCTTCATCATATCCTATAGGTTCTAAATTTTCTTTATATGCTTCTTCCATTATTTTCATAATTTTCTTATCTTTTTTACTTGGACAATTAGGTGATATATGTCCTAATTCTCCACAATTATAACACTTACATTTTTTAAGTTTTTTATTATAATTTATTCTTCTTTTTCCTTTTCTTTTAAACAATAAGGCAAAGAAATATTGGAAAATTTTTAATTTTCCTAAATATAAGTTATAAAATTATTCAAATATTAAAAGAGGTTTTCCCGTGAATATTATAAAAACAATTGAACTAAAAATGTATGAAGTAAAACAAAATAAGATTCCAGAAAGTTTATACATACCAATAGAAAATTTATCATGTATTTTAGTACCTTTCTTATTAGGAGGAGAAGGATCGTATAAGTAATCAAGCAAATTGAACAAATATATTTTTAATAAAACAATTAGGTTGTTATATAAATCAAAATATAAATGATTTAGAACATCTATTTAATGAAAAAGATATAATAAATATGTTACCAGAAGAAGTACAAATAATGTTAGAAAAGGAAAACCCTAGAGAAAAAATGAAAAGACTTAAAGAATATGCTAAACCTTTAAAACAAAAAATATATGAAATAAAGAAAGACTGTAATGAAAAATTAGATGAAATAAAACATGATATAGAAAGACTAAGAACTGAACAAAGTATGAAAAGTAAGAACATATTAGATTTCAAAGAAATAAAAAATAAGAAAGAACTTTAATTATTTTTAGGATTAGTAAATCAGGCCAGAAATTATATTCCAAACTTATCAAAATTAACAGCAAAAGTAAGTAAATTAGTTGGAGAAAAAACAATATGGATATGGGGTAAAGAAAAAAAATAGTAAATTAGATAAAAACTTTATGTCAAAATCTACCTAAATTAACTATCCTAGTAAACAATGATGTAATATGAATAATTTACATAGACGCTAGTGAAAATTATTGGGGATCAGCTTTATATCACATTAATGAAAAAGAAAAAGAAGTAATAACCAGATATGTTAGTGAAAAATTTAATGATTCTCAGACCAAATATCATTATAATTGGAAAGAGTTTTTAGCAATAATAAAAGCCGTACAAAAGTTTAAATTATTTATTGTTAATACTAGATTTATTATAAGAACTGATAATACTCAAGTAAAACATTGGTTGAATAAAGGAATAAAAACAACTCAATTACGTCATAAAATGCTAATTAAGTGGCAATCTAATATGTCTTATTATGATTATAAAATTGAATACATCAAAGGAAAAAATAATCTTGTTGCTAATTATCTATCTAGATGGAGCCAAATAGAAGAGAGACAAGTATGATGACAAATAGTGGTGGTGGTGGTTCACCAACAAGACCAATAATGACCCCACTAGACTAAGTAATCATGAAGGTAAATATTCTGGAGATAAATATGAGCCTTCTTGCTGGACAACTAAATAATAGTATGTAATCATTATTTGAAACAGTAGCTCATCTCATAAATGAGGTGAATATTTTGATAAGTAAAGTAGAGGCCTTAGAAAAAATCTAAGGAACCATTATCCCAATCCCTTGAAAGATAAGTAAAACAAGTAATTAAATCATCTACTCAAACTCCTGAATTATTTTTTCAACCTCATTGTCCAACTAGACCTAGTCCAATAGTTCCATTCACTGAAATAGTAAAAGAAGCCCAAAAGTCTAGGGCCTTAGTGACAAGAACACCTCAAAATAGTGCATTCACTTTTATCTCTCTTAGGAGAAGAAGTCCAAGCCTAGTAACTTCACCATCCTTTAAGACCTTAGACCAATATAATTATTTCAAACTCTTCATCAATAAAACCAACCATTTCCTTCTTCCTAACACCAATAATATTAAATATATTTCCCATTGTTCCTTCAACAAAGTTATTGTTTATCCAAACACTAACCCTGAACTTGTAAAAATTCTTTTCAGTTATGGTCTTATCCACTCAATATATCCTTCTTATGATATGTCTGAAATATCAAAACTTCCAGAGTCAATCAAAGAAGCTGCCAAACATTATTTTGAAATAATAATCCAATACCGAGTCTTTATTAGGTGTTACTCACAATAGAAAAAATAACTCCTGACAAATTTTATCCCCTAATTAATCTGATTAAATTTGAAACAACAAGAAGACCATTTGAGTATGACCAAGAAGAAAAAGAAGATATTATGAATGATGAAGACCTCAGATATAAAATCTCCACTATAAGAGCACAAGAAGTACATATAATTTTTCAAGAACTTAAGAGGACAACTACTGAGAAAAAGAATAGTGGACATACTTCACTAGCCCAACAACATGTATTTTCTCAATAGGAAGAAATAGAAGAAATTCAAGAAGCTTCAATAATTGGTATGAAAGATTAAGAAATAATTTAATTGATAATGATGAAGGAACAAAAAGAAAAATATGCCAAGTATTGTCAGAATATGCTATCCACAAATGCAAGTATTGTGGAGAAAGAAGATAGGCTGACAAGGATTATGAAGACCCTTCTATCAACATGAATATTCTGGATTAGCCTACCGATAAGTAAAGTAAGAGATGGAAGAAGACTAGTTGACAAGACAAAAAGTGGTGGATAACAAAGTCAAAAAGCCTAAAAAGTAATCTAAAGCTATATTATCTCCTTACTTTTCCATTTTGTTAAAAGTAATTTTGTCTTCTTGTAGTAATTAGGGTTACTTTTTATCAAAAATTAACCATGATCATGTAACCAAGGTTGGAATGCCAATTCTATATAAAAGCCATGTAATCTCTGAGCTAACATACGAAAACCTTAGAGCTTTCTTGAGCACTTGAGTTCTCTACCTCCATCCTTGTAACCCTACCTTCTTACTATCAATAAAAAGTATTTGTTTCAATTATTTCCTCCTTTGCAAGTATTAAAGATTAACAGGTATCAAAGCTAGTTGTTTCACTCATTGTATCAAAGTTGAAGGTTAAAATTATGTTAAGAGGAAGATAATATGAACTTCTTCATCCCTAAAGTTTATTGTTATCAATTACCTGCTTTTTTGCTTTCCCTACTTGTTTACTTGGTTTTCTTATCTGTTGCTTTAAATAGTTTGAATATTTTGATAGTAGTTGGATGATAGTATTGCAATTGAGCAAATAGTTGTTCAAATAAATTGTTTAATTATGTTTCCTTTAATTTTATTTTTAACATGGATATTAAATCAAGATTTAGAAAATTTACAAACAAGATTAGATATAATATATGGAATAAATGAAATAATAAGAATAGAAACTAGAAAATATCTTGAAATACCAATAAGGCAAAGAAATACTAGAAAATTTTTAATTTTCCTAAATAGAAGTTATACTAGACATATCTTTAATTCCTCAGGTTTTAAATTTAATTTTGAATCTCTTATCTTTTCATATTATTTTTGGTTAAAAATTATTGTTTTTTGAACTATTCCTTCTTTTGCACTTATAACTTTTTCATATTCATCATATTTATTTTGATTACTACTCTCAGGTTCATCTTCTAACTTATTTATCATACATATAATTCATTTTTTTTTCTGATTTAGTTTCAATTTCACTAATTATCTTTAATTTATAAACTTCTGTATCTAAATTCTTTAATTCATTTTCTATTTCAGATAATTCTTCATCATATCTTATAGGTTCTAAATTTTCTTTATATGCTTCTTCCATTATTTTTATAATTTTCTTATCTTTTTTACTTGTACAGTTAGGTGATATATGTCCTAATTCTCCATAATTATAACATGTACATTTTTTAGATTTTTTATTATAATTTATTCTTCTTTTTCCTTTTCTTTTAAAGAATTTCCTTGGTTTGTATTTTTTATATTTTCTATAATACTTCTCTTTTGGATATTTTTTAAATTTTATTTTAAATTTTATTTTCTTCTTTTTTCTTTCATATTTTTCTGGTCTACATCCCCATTTATGTCCTTTCATTACTTCTCCACATTTAAAATTGTTCCTACAGGATATTAATGAAGTAAGTAAAAAGAAAGATGCAATAAAAATTTTACATGAAATAGAATTATATTCATTAGAACCAGAATATTTAAATTTTTATATGTGAATACAAAAAATATTATTATGAAGCAAGATTAGGAGACCTAAAAGAAAAAATATTTTATTTAGATTTATTTTATAGAAAACCACTAAAATTATTATCGGATACAATATTAAAAGATTATTATAATACTTATGAAATAACTTCATCAGGAGAAGAAATAATAGATGATGTAAGACATGGACCAATAAATGTATTAAATAAAGTAGATATTATAGGAAGAAGAGAATTATTTTTAAGAAAATATATAGCTAATAAATGTAGGACTGCATGGAAAAATATGAAATATCTGAAAGAGACTCACATATATAGCAGATATAGCAGTGATCCTATTTAAATTGATTGGGACATTTTGGTTATTACATTTTTATTACAAGCAATTTAAATAGACATTGCCCCAGCAAGTGTTTTGTCTTGCCATGTTTAGAGTAAGTTGTACTCTCTCCCCCCCTCCCCACATAACTTTTATTTGGTTTTCTAAAAGTTTTCTCTAAATTCATGAGATTTGTTTCTCCATCAATTTTGTACATTTTCAATAAATGTTGATTCTATTAACATAGTTGCAGTTTGTATATCTACATTTTTTCCTATTAATGCTATTAATGTTGCTTTTGCCCATTCTTGTATTATTTTGCTATTGTCTAAGTTACAGTTTAAATCTAACCATATTCTTAAATTTGATATTTGTTTACTTTTATATTGTGCTAATAGTGTTGGTATAAACTCATTATTTTTTGGTATGTTAAATGTAGCTTGAAAAGGTATATTATTACAATAAGTTTTATTTGGTTTTATAAAGTCAGTTTCATAATATGTTTCTCTTTCATCTAGTTCTAACATTTCTCCTCTTAATTCTCTTTCTATTTTTATTTCTAATTTTTTTATTTTTTTCTTTTTTCTTTGCATAATTTATTCCATTTTCTCTATCAAATATTTGTAATTCTAATTTTTCTATTTGTGCATGTATGAACCATATATTATTATTTATTATTTCTTGACCTTTCTTATTTTTTTTATTTCTATTCTATTTTGTTTTATATTTTCATGCATGTCTTGTTTTTTATTTTTTCTTCAATCATATGTCTTCATTCTTTAATTCCTCAGGTTTTAAATTTAATTTTGAATCTCTTATCTTTTCATATTATTTTTGGTTAAAAGTCATTCTATTTTAAACTATTCCTTCTTCTGCACTTATAACTTCTTTATATTCATCATATTCATTTTGATATTTGTTTACTTTCATATTATGCTAATGGTGTTGGTATAAACTCATTATTGTTTGGTATGTTAAATATAGCTTGAAAAGGTATATTACAATCAGTTTTATTTGGTTTTATAAAGTCAGTTTCATAATATGTTTCTCTTTCATCTGGTTCTAACATTCTTTCATCTTTTAGTTCTTCTTCATTTTCTAATAATTTTTGTAATTCCATTTTTAATTCTTCAGATTGACTTTCTATTTCATCTTCTATTTCACTTATTGCTTGTGCCATATTTATTCTTACATTTTGTTGTGTTCTTTGTTGTGTTTTCTTTTTAGGTTTATAATTATAATTTCCTAATATTATTTTTGCAGCCTATTGTATTATCTAATTCTAATCTTAATTGTTCAGGTATTGTTATTCTAGTTGGATCTAATTCAATTTCTTATAATACAGGCATAAAATGTTTGTCTATTGTTAATTTTCCTTTATTCCTTATATATATATGTGTGTGTGTGTGTGTGTGTATGTATATGTATATGTATATGTATATAATATATAAAATTATATAATTATCTTCAACTATTCTTATCATATTTACTTGTGACCATTCTTCTTCTATACTATTATTTAGTGAAAAAGAAATAATTAATATGTTACCAGAAGAATTACAAACAATATTAGAAAAAAATCCTAGAGAAAAAATGATGAAAGTAAAAGAAAATGCTAAACCTTTAGAGTAAAAAATATATGAATTAAAGAAGGATTGTAATGAACAATTAAAAAAATAAAATATGATACAGAACAATTAAGAAATGAATAAAGTTTAATAAAACATAATATTTTCAAGAAGGAAGAAATATACCTATAGAATTATTGATGATTTCCTTACCTACTTTCTTGCTTCAAAATTAATTTTTGGCTGTATTGATAATAGTTGGTTGAGTATTGCAATTGGATTATAAAATTAAAATAGTTGAAATTTAAAATAAAAATAAATAATGAATATAATTAAAACTATTGAACTAAAAATGTATGAAGTAGAATTAACAAACTCCCAAAAAGTTCTTGCTTACTAGTAGAAAATTTATCATGTATTTTAGTACCTTTTATGTTAGGAGGAGAAGGAGATAGTATAAGTAATTAAACAAATTGGACAAATATGTATTTAATGAAACAATTATGATATTATATAAATAAAAATATTAAAGATTTAGAACACTTATTTAGTGAAAAAGAAATAACTAATATGTTACCAGAAGAATTACAAATAATATTAGAAAAAAAATCCTTAAAAAATGATGAGATTAAAAGAACATGCTAAACCTTTAAAGCAAAAAATATTATGCAAAATGCTTCCTCTTAACGTCATCATAACCTCATGCTCTGATACCATAACTAAAACAACTGATTGTCTAAAATAAAAAATAAATTAAATAAATTAGATATAGAAATTTATAAATTAAAAATAACAAGTAAACTCAAACTAAAAATAGTCAATTTGAAGAAGAAATAAGTTACATGTATATGATAAATAGGCTAGAAGATGAATGAAAGTAGTGATCAAAATGAATATGAGGAAGCTATAAATGTTGAAGAAGGAATAGTTTAAAAAAGAATGACTTTTAACTAAAAATAATATGAAAAGATTAGGGATACAAAATTAAATTTAAAATTAAAGAATTAAAAAATGAAATTTTTATGAATAAAATGGAAAAACTTATGAAATCTAAAAAATAAAAAAAATATGCTTGTGTAGTATTAGAAAAGAAATACCCTATAAAATCAACATTAACTGAAGGAATATTAAGAATACATTTGATAAGTAAAGCTTTAATACATGCAGAAATTAATAAATTGCCATTTAAAGATGAAGTAACAGAAATATATATTGTTGGAGTACAATTATTGATAAAATCTTATTTTCAAGAAGGAAGAAATACACCTATAAAATTATTGATAACTGATGGAAGAATAATAAGTAGTGTTGAAGAAAGTATTTTAAAAATATTAATAGAAAATTTAATATATCAAAAATCAAAATTTACAATAAATACTAATTTTTATATATCAAGAGTTGATAAAAATATGAATAAAATATTATTGATCTATTATAAACTAAGAGGAATAAAATTGTTACCAGAATAAAAAATAATAAGTATAATTGCCATGATAGGATTATTATTTACAAATGAACATAAAATTTATAAAAGAAATAAAGAAAAATAACTATTGATAAACATTTTATGCCTGTAGTACAAGAAATAGAATTAGATTTAATAAGGATAACAATACCTGAAAAATTAAGATTAAAATTAGATAATACTATAGGATATTATGAAAATAAAAATAATTCAAGAAGATTATTAAATAATGATAATATAGGACAAAGATCATTAAGAATAAGTACACCAACTTTAAATATAAATATTAATCAACCCACTAAAAGAAGTTTGAGTTTAGAACAAAGGCCTAGTTCAAGTAGAGAAATATCTAGAGAAGATTATTACTTAAATCAAGAAGTGAAAGACCTATAACTTTAAATTTAGAATAATTAAGATCTGAAGCACCAGGAAAGAATAATAATTATATATTAATAGAAGTAAAACAAGAAGCTGATTGGATAGAAGTAATGGCCTTAGTAAACCCAAATAAAGAAAAAAGTACAATATAAATAGGATTGACAAATAATAATTTGGAAGTAACAAATGAAGGAAATAGAACATCTTCATTAATAAGAACAAATACAAGAAATGTTATAAATATAATAATATGGGTAATAGATGATAATAATAATTAATGTAAAATAATTTTAGGAAAAGACTTTTTAGAACAAGTTAAACCTTATAGAATACAAAAGGAGAGGATTATAATAAATATAAATCATCAAACAACAGTAATCCAAAAAATAAAATTAATATGACAAAACTATATTATATATTGATAAAATTTAATTATAAAAAATATAGATCTAGAAAATATCATGCCTTAGTAGATACAAGAGCAAATATATCAGTAGCAAAAGCAAATATATTACCAGAAGAATTATGAAAAAAGAAAAGCAAATATTAAGAATGCAAGGAGTAGGAAAAGAAATAAATTATATAGAATTAGAAGTAAAAGATATTATGGTACAAATAAGAGAATATGAGTTAAAAATCAAAGTATTAAATCAATATAATGATAATTCATGTGATGTAATATTAGAAATAGATTTTATAGAACAATATTATCCTTTTCATATATTTAAAAAAGCAACAATATTCACAATACCTTGTAATCATCAAGTTTGAGGAATAAGAGTAACTAAACCTTATAGTAAGAAAGATGAAAAATTTTAAAAGAAAAAAGAAGTATATGAAGTACAATTTCTATCCAATAAGAAACCTTTATATAATAGTGAAGTTTAAATGCAATAAAAATATTAAATATTGCAAAAAAGTAAAAAGAAAAACAATTGAACAAATATTACTAGAAAATTATGATGATAATCCTTTAATACATTGGAAAAAATTTAAACCTTTAGCAAAAATAAAATTAAGAGATTATAGTAAAGAAATAAATTGTAAACCTTATCCTTGGACAAAAAATGACAAAAAAGAAATTATAATGCATATTAATAAAATGAAACAATATGATTTGATAAGAGAAAGTAGATCTGAATATTTATTACTTGCAATTGTGAACACCATAGTTTGTCTGGATATTTTTTTTAAATTTAACAAAATGAATATAAATTCAACTAAAAAATATAAAAATACAAAAATAAAATTTAATCCTTTTTCCGGATTATATTTTTAAAAAAATTAAAAAAATCTTTAATTAATAGGTTTAATTCTATTTTAACCTAGATAATCTTTTGTGGGTTGGAATCTTATTCTTCATTAAAAATAACCAAAAAATAAAAAATAAAAAAAATATAATAATCTAACAAAAAAATCTTGCTTAAATTTAAGGAAAAAACTCTTCCAAATTATTCTCACCATTCAGAACATTGGGAATTAACTTTTGAAAGTTAACTCTTTTAAATTAACTTTAAAATTAGGTTAACAAAAAAATAATAATAGTATAATAATAAAAAATAAGTAAAAAAAAGAGGGTGGGTGAAATGATATATCGCTCACCCCAAAAAAATTTCTTTCCATGGTAGACAAAGGTCAGACGGCAAGTAGAGAAAGAAAACAGTAGGAGCACGCACACACGTAGCCAGAGGAAGATGAAAAGGAAAAAGGAAGAAAAGAAAGCGCCAACCACAGCCAGCCGAGAGAAGCGCCGGAAAAGCGAGAACGGAGCCCAGACCTATGTAAGGAAGAAGAGCAGAGTAGAGCCCGCCAGACATGTGAGCGAAAGAATGAAGTGCAGAGCAGATTTTCGGCCACACGCAAGGTAATTTGTTTTCTCTTTCTTTCTTTAGTCTTGAATATCGAGAGAGTGGATTTTGGGCAAGGAGACTTTTTTTTCTAGAGAGAGGAAGAACAGAGGAGACAGAGATTGGAGGGAGAGATTTCTAAAAAAACAAAGGGAGCGAGGAAAAAAATTGAGAGTCGAAGAAGGCTGAATCTGGGCAAGGAAAGGCTTTGAACGAGAGAGATTAAACGGTCTGAGAGAAGAGGAGAGACCAAAACGTGAAGCTGAGGAAGCTAGAATGAGAGAGCTAAAAAAAAGAGAAAAGACGAGAGCATCCAGAGACAAAGAAAAATCTGGGTTGGATGCAGGGGAAGCAATTGAAGAATAAAGGGAGAAGAACCGATTGAAGACACTCGTATCTCCTTACTGTAATAGGTTCGGAATCAATTTTTTTTATGCTTACTCTACCTTCTAATCTCATTTCATGTTCTACTCATAGAAGTCTGATTAGCTTTAGGAATGTAGTAATTTGGACTATGATTTTTTTATGCTTGCTCTGCCTTTTGATCCCATTTCATAGTTTGATTAGCTTTAAGAGTGCAATAATTTGGATTATGAGCATACTTTCAAATTCTGTATCATCTGCAAGAATTTTATGAGGGTGTGTTGTTTATATGTCTGGATTGAAAAGGTTGGAAACATTTTCTCTGATATTTATCAAGATCTCTTATTGTAGTTTGATTTCCTTTGAGAATAGTGCGGGGTTCATACTTTTCTATGGTTGATGGACTGTATACGTATATGGGTGTATAGAAGATACTAATTGAAAAAGAAGAAGAAAGATACAGGAGATTAGACACCTGGATATGTGTTGGTGAGATTATCAATCCCTTAGCATGGACTTAGGCATTCCAAGCATCTAATTTGTTTGTTTTGTTGTTTGGATATCTAGGATATTCATCATTAAAGGTTTCTTAAGAGACTTGATCATATGGCTGTACGATTTGGTCGGCTTAAATCTCTTGGGTGCTTATGAGTTATGATGAGTTTAGATGGCTGAGCACCTCTTTGATCTTCTTAACTTTCATAATAGGTAATTAGCACGATGGTTGATTATTTTTCTCCATATAGTTCAAGCGAGGTTCTATTTGCTGTCTAAATTAGCTTAATTTAGCTTTCAGCAAATTTCTACTTTGTATGTATCCCAAGTTGTGAGCGATTTCTTGTTATTTCATTGACCAGGCTACTTCTTGTTATTTTGCTGAAGGGATGTATTGATTATTTTGGAAAAATTAGAAGCTTTACTTGTGAGAACAGCAGTGCGATTACTACCTGATTTACATGTTTGGGCTTTCCCATTTTAATGAAATAACATTGCTGTTTCATATTATCCATGTTACTTCCTCTCTGAATATTAGCCAAGTATTAGGCTAAATCTGATTTTTTTAGAATATATCCTCAAGTCGAAAGAATAGCGACTTATCAAATTAATTTATTCTTTCCATTGCCTTTATTGCATAAATTATTTAGTCAATCATAATATTATGCATCGACTACAAATGCAAATATTTTAATTATCTATTTATCGTGTGAGATTTTAAGAATCTCCATAGGCATTTAGAATGATTTCACACCGTGTAAATCAATAAGATTTCATAGGTATGAGAATCAATCTTATAATAAACATTTAAGTATCATGTGAGATTTTAAGAATCTTCATAGAGACTTAAATTAATCGCATCATCGTGTGGGATAATAGGTCCCCGCAGATATCATGATTCTCAATTTGTATATATTACATAAATGAAGTTTTGTAAATAAAATAATAAATGTTTTTTTATGATTTTAATTAATTAAATTAATAAATTTGAATTATAATCACATTTTCTAATTAGATCTCTTGGTCATGTGAGATTTTCGAAACTCCATAGACCTTTAGGATAATCGTAGTATCGTGTTAGTCAATAAGGCTTCGCAAATATGACGATTAATATTTCTATATTTAAAAATATATATCGTATAATTACACATTAAAATATATTTAAAGTGAATATTATTTAATCATTTTATTTTATGAGACTCTGAATCTCTGCAGATATTCAGGATAATCTCGTATCGTGTAAATCAATAAGGTTTTGCAGATATGAGAGTAAAACTCGTATGTTGATATGGGTTTCAAAGGCCCATCATTAAAATTAAATCTCTTTTATAACCCAAATTAATTTATTTAAGTCCCAAGTGAGATTTTAAGAATCTTCATAGAGGCTTAAATTAATCACATCATCATGTGGGATAATAAGTCCTCGCAGATGTAGTGATTTTTAATTTTTATAATAATAGATAATTTTTTTGTAAATAATCATATAATACACAATTTATAAAAATTAATTAATCAAATTAATGAATTTAAATTGTAATCACATTTATCGATTGTATCTGTTAGTCATGTGAGATTTTTTGAATCTCCGTAGACTTCTAAGATAATCGTGTTATCGTATGAGTCAATAAGACTCTGCAGATATAATGATTAAGTTTTTAAAAATATATATAAATTATACATTAAAGATGTATTTAAATAAATTAATTCATTTATCGTGCGAGATTTTGGAATTTCCGTAGATATTTAGGATAATCATATTATTGTATAAGCCAATAAGGCTTTGCAGGTATGATAATTAAAATTCTTTTAAAAACATGTACATACATGCTTAAATAAATTATTACTAACACTTAAAAATATAAATAAATTAAATTGATAAATTCTTTTATCGTGTGAGGTTTCGGAATCTCCGCAGATATTTAGAATAATTGCATTACTATATAAACCAATAAGGCTCTGCAAGTATAGCAGTTAAAACTCCCAATCATAAAACATAAAAGAAAAATTTTAAACTCTGTTCTTTCTTTATTCCAAAAATTAAAAAATTGAGAAAATAATTAAAATTAAATTACTCTTTGCAATTTAAAACACACATATTAGAATTTCAGAAATTATTTTATTTGCAAAATGGTGAATTATTTTTAATTAATTTTTCTTCAAAAATATTTTCACCAACAAACTTTTAAGCCCGAACTACGTGGACTTTGATCCCCATCATAGGGTACGTAGGCCTTAGAGTCAGATTTTGAGTCAAGTCCGTCCTCCCTCATAAATAAATAAACATTTCTCACTTAATTCTTATCATTTTTTTAAAATACATAAATATAAAAGGAATAATTAAAATAATTATAAAACTATATTAATAGAGCACAACAAAGTTCAGGTAACCGTTTTGGCAAACGGGTGTTGTGGGCTGCTTAACACCTTCCCCACACTCAACTGACTCCTGAACCTATTTCTAATTTTGTTGACCAACCTTATCCTCCATTAAATGGTTTTTTGAGATTTACCTCAAATTCTTAATGGCGACTCCTTGTTTCGTTCGGTTCCCGCTGCGAAGGCCGAGATCTCCGCTCCTGTGCTGTCCGTGTCGTATTTTTTAGGTACGACAGTTGGCGACTCCACTGGGGACAAGTTAGAGAGTCAAGCCTATATAAGTTTGTTGTGCTCAAAATATGATATGGTTTTTCTTTTTGTTATTATTATCCCTTTTAATTTGTGTGTGCCTTTTTCCCCCTCTTTTCCTTTTCTCTCTCTATTTTTATAATATGTCTTAGGATAGATAACATGCAGAATAAATCTTAGGATAGAAAACTTTTAATTTATACATATATTTATCTCTTTGTTTGACCTGATTAACATATGAGGGTTGGGTAGCATATAAGAATAAGATAACATGCTTGCATGCTCTCATCACACACTGTGCACTTTCACAATTTAGCACACGTATTTTGGGCCCTATACCCAGGGGTCTGTGAGTATCATAGGTTAGTAGAGGTTAGTAGTGGTTTTCCTGTGGAGTTTTTGAACTCTCAGAGGTTACCATGAATACCTCACCTAAGCTGTTACTTACTCAATAAATTCAGTCCCTGTAGAGCTTATGTTCTCGGAGGGTTAAAATTACTAAGTAAGGTCTTTACCATGTGGTGAGGGCATCTTGGGAACCATCTATCTATCAGGACTATAAATCTACTCTAGAGCTACATGTTTTAGATGAAAGCTAGTAGCCAACCATTTTAGCTCATACCTAATGATTACAAAGATAAACAGACTTAGGCTTCCTAAATAGGACACAAAATGAGAGCATGTTTTATTGCATCATTATCATCATCATGACATATCATTTGTGCATGCTACCTTAAGGAAAACAACTGTTGGGTACCTTAGCTAGAATAGGTATTGAATGTCATTACACTAATTAATGTTAATGTGTTATAAGGATGGCGCTAGCATTAAATAACTAAGCTTTGCCCATGGGTCTTTGACCCCAGTGACTATAAATTCATTTCATAACATTGAAGAGTGGATGCATTTTGTCAGCTAATTTCGCTAAATAACTTTTCTTGTTGTAGGGTAAATAACACATTTTGTTTTGAAAGTGAAACATTAGCCGTGTATTAGTTCTGACTGTTCATAGGCTAATTGTTAATCCTTTCTCCCTATAGTGCAATAAGCACCTAGAGGAGATTGGGAATTTCTCATTTACCCAAGTGACAAATTAAGCTTTGTTTAACAAAAATTAGTTGCTTCTTGTGCATATATATCTGAACACCAACTACCCTTGATTTTTTTTCTCTTCTCACTTAAAAAAACAACAATAACAAGTTATAAGGCTATTACTCTCATGACTTTAATCATGTAGGGATTTTGGTCCCTTGTAGGTTAATAGTTACTTTTCATTTCCCTATGATGCAATAAGCATATGGAGGAAGGGAAATTTTTTTGGCATAAATGAGGTAACCTTGTAATCACTTAAAAAAACAATAATAAGTTGTAATGCTATTACTCTTATGACTTTAATCGTGTAGGGATTTTAGTCCCTAATAGTTATTTTCCATTTCCTTATGATGCAATAAGCATATGAAGGAAAGGAAATTTTGTTTGGTATAAATGAGGTAGCCTTGTAATCACTTAAAAAAAACAATAACAAGTTATAAGGCTATTACACGCATGACTTTAATCATGTAGGGATTTTAGTCCCTTGTATGTTAATAGTTATTTTCCATTTCCCTATAATGCAACAAGCATATGGAGGAAAGAAAATTTTGTTTTCCATAAATGAGGTAGCCTTATAATCACTTAAAAAAACAATAACAAATTATGAGGCTATTACTTTCATGACTTTAATTATATAGGGATTTTGGTCCCTTGTAGGTTAATAGTCATTTTAATTTCCCTATGATGCAATAAGCATATGGAGGAAAGGAAATCTTGTTTGGCATAAATGAGGTAGCCTCATAATCGTTTAAGAGAATGTGAAAAATTACAATATTTTTAATATCCAAACCTTTTTTATAGGGATTGCTGAATCATTTTGTGCTTTCCTTAGCATAAAGGTTCAAGGCACAAGTAAGCACACTTGCTTATTTAACCCTTATTACTAATAAGACAACAATGGAAATGATATTTGAAATTCTTCCAATTCAATCACAAACTCTATGTCTCTGAGTGAGATTCAAAATTCTTTCAAATTGGTCCCCTACACCAATACAAAATTGTAAATAAATAAATTGATACATCTTTTCATCCCGACCCCTCACTTGATTTCACAATAATCATCTATTAGAGCAAGGCCATATATAGCAAACGAATGCATTTGCATCCATGCATTTTCCTATCACATGCCATGATAAAAGACTTTAAAAATTTTGAAATATTGGATTTTTGGGTCCTTTACATGGGAAGGTCATGGTCCCCCACCTTACTTGCCACAATGCCAGTCATTTTCTCACTCTTTGCCTATTGCCATTATCTCATCCATTCAAAGCACATCAACATTTCACGATATACTTTCATACCCTTGCCTTGACCATCAAAAATGATATAGTAGGTGTGGATGCTAGTATTCACTTGGGGCACATAGTTTTCCTGATCAAGTTGTGAAAAAAAAAGTAAAGAGAGGAGATAAAGAAATCAAGCCCAAATATCACATTCATCAATAAGGTTATTCACTATTGAAGAGAGAATTCAAAGATATTGTTTCTAACATGTCTTATCTGCATTATGTAATGTTTGTATGGTCAAACTCTATCATTGAAAATGATCTTGTTTAACTGTGTCAATGTTGTAATCATCCTTTTTCATTTGACACCCCTGTTTGCTTGTTTTATCCCTTAACCATCAAATTTCTCTTATCTCATCCATTACTCCCTTAACGTTTGGTATTCCCAATGAAAAATCACAATGGATATGGAAAAGATCAATTTGGGAAAAATGCCCTTAATTCATGAAAATATGAAGAAGAGTGAATGAACTGAAGAAAAAAAGAGAAAAAGAAATAAAAAGAGATTGATTAGAGAGATAAGATAGCTTGCGTCATTAACAAGTTAAGTCAAAGATATGAGACATTTTTCTTCTTTCTTAAATCTTGAAGGAGTTCCCCCTAGTCACCCATATTGAGCCAGGAGTAGTGTTTCTTTCATACACCTATTTACAAATATAACTGGGGTAGGGTACTCGAACATATGTTTATACTGAATTTTCAAATTCCAAGAGAGGATCAAGACTTTCTTTCACCTAATTGAAGCTTTTTTTTTGTTTTTTTAACCCTCCAGATTTATCCGTTCAAATAATTTCTTTCCATTTTCAAGCTCGTGAAAGCAAAGCTCAAGAGCTAAGAATAAATATAAAAAAAAGAAAAAAATACACTCCTACTGATGAAAAATCAAAAAAGAAGATTATCCCTCCACTAGCATTCACTCTTTGAATGGGACATGAAGAGAAAATTGAAAAGGGAAGGAAGGAAAAAAGAAGAAGAAAAAGAAATAAAAGAGAATTTTTCTTACTTTCCTAATGATAACTCCATAGAAATGCTGAGTCTTGCAAGATCACATGTCTAAAAAAATTCATTGTAATTTTGCACCTTGTTTAAACCATCACATCCTTTCCATTCTCAACCCGCAATTTTATCCTATTCTGCTACATCACAATCCCTGAATATCCTCTCTTGTTAGGTGAATTTTAGCATAATTTTATTTTGGAGTAGAAGAAGAAAAAGGTTGAAGGAAGAATTTATATAGGGGCACAGAACTTTTGAACCAAATATCCTTTTATTTTATGAGCCCATTTACCCAGGCCACATTACAAACCCCATAAGTCCTCATTGAGATTTGACTTGTTTGAATAAAATCAGGGCAGTTTTCTTATTGGAGATCATTCTAAGATGTAGTCTGTTGAAATTGGTGCAAGCTTATAGCTCAACATAAGATCTTTTACTCAAAAATTGTGTTATTTTCGAATGGACATACAAACCAAAGAGGAGACCCTCCTTTCAATTTCCATATTTATTCCCTTTCATCTCTATACTATCCAAAGACATATTATATAAATTTTGGGTAATCCTCAATTTTACCATTCCATCATTTTTCACTTCACACTTTGGCTTATTCACATGATGCCTATCCTTCATTCATTTCTTGCACCCAAATAGAGATACCTCTAAATATTCTCAAAATTCCATTGATTGGCCACTCTATTTCATTTTTACACACGGCCTTTTGTTTACTATGATTATTTACATTGACATTGTTAAATAAAAATTAGTGCCAATTTTACTTATTGACTATACAAGCTTTGATGATAGAGATAGACAAGATGAAACATCCATTTCATATGGGCAAACAAATTGTCTTGAAAATTCTCAATATGGGAGGAATAAATAGTTTTAGATATCTCAAAGTATGACCCCTTAGTGTCCAATTCTTGTGACAAAAGTTGTTAAGTCATTGACTTGCAATTTCATTGGGGAGACCAACAATTTTCCTGCTGCAAATGACCAAGGGAACCCTAGCATTTTGCTAATTTCAAGTTTTGTTTCCCTCTTACATCAAAATCCTGCAAATAAAAAAAAATAGATTTTACAATTTCAAATGCATTGAGCATTCTATATCTTCATGAATTGAAGAATTACATCTTTCACATCAAAGTAAACCTCAATTTAGACTAGGGCAAATAAGGAGTTGGACTCTTAAAAAAAATAGTCAATCATGCATCACACATTATCCACCCATTGCATACTTTATATAAAAATTGCTACAATTTAGATTGGGGTAAATCAAAAGCAAATCATTCACTCTTCCATATCACTCATGGCATGCATTGCATCAAAATTGCCACAATTTAAATTGGAGGCATGAAAAATTGAACTTTTGATTAAAACATCATGCATTATGCATCTTCCATCTATTACATGCTTAACACAAAAAATTGCCTTCACTTAGATTGGGGCAAATAAAAAAAAATCATGCATTGCACATCACCCTATTACATGCATTGCCACAGAAAGTATACCCCATTCAGATTGGGGCAAACTAAAAATTGCAAAACCCAAGGAAGTAAGAGGAGAATTAACAAAACCTCACCTATGAGTTTCTCATATTTTCCCCATGAGATGAAACCTATTTTCACACCCCTAAAGCCTAGTACCGGCTGGCATGATTCTTTAAAGCCCTATCACGGTAGGCATCTCAAAGCCCAATACCAGCTGTCATGATTCTTTAAAAGCCCTATAACGGCAGGCACCCTCAAAGCCCAGTACCAGCTGGCATGATTCTTTAAATCCCTGTAATGGCAGGCACCTCCAAAGCCTAGTACCGGCTGGCACGATTCTTTAAAGCCCTTTAATGGCAGGCACTCCCAAAGCCTAGTACCGGCTGGCATGATTCTTTAAAAGCCCTATAATGGCAGGCACGTCAAAGCCCTGTAATGGCAGGCACCCTCAAAGCTCTGTAACGGTAGGCAACCCAAAGCCCAATATCGGCTGGCATGATTCTTTAAAAGCCTTGCCACGGCAAGCACCTTTAAAGCCCTGTAACGGCAGGCACCCTAAAGCTCAGTACAGGCTAGCATGATTCTTTAAAAGCCCTATAACGGCAGGCACCCCAAAGCCCTATAATGGCAGGCACCCTAAAGCCTAGTACTGGTTGGCATAATTCTTTAAAAGCCCTGTAACGGCAAACACCCCAAAGTCCTGTAACGACAGGCACCCCAAAGCCCAGTATCGGCTGGCATGATTCTTTAAAAGCCCCGCAATGGCAAGCACCCCAAAGCCTTATAACGGCAGGCACCCCAAAGCCCTATAATGGCAAGCACCCCAAAGCTTAATATCGGCTGGCATGATTCTTTAAAAGCCCTGTAATGGCAGGTACCCCAAAGCCCAGTACCAACTGGCACAATTCTTTAAAGCCTTGTAATGGCAGGCACCCCAAAGCCCAGTACTAGCTGGCATAATTCTTTAAAGCCTTGTAATGGCAGGCACCCTCCAAGCCTTATAATGGCAAGCATCTACCAGATCTTTTGGAACATAAGCTATTCATCTCTATTGAGATTTTGTTTTGTTTATTTCCTAAATCACATTTCATTTAAACCCTTTGTTCTACTTTGTTTTGTTTTGTTTTGTTCTTTTGTTTAGTTGTAAGTATCTAAGAGTCTTGCCCCTCCAAACAAAATACATGTTTCTCTCTTCATTCATTTTTAAGATCAAAATATCATCTCATGAAATTCTCACTTAGAAATCAAATAAAGAGAGGGCATCTAGTCAACATATATTTTATTTGGATCATTGTCATTTGGTCATTTTCATTTACATCACATCACAAAAAAATCAAAAATTTAAAAAATAAAATCATTTTACTGTGCTTTTATCCAATAGTCTTGCATTCTTTTATGTTATTTGGTTATTTTCATTTGCATCACATTGCTAAAAAAAATTAAAAATAATTTTACTATGTTTGTTATCCAATAGTCTTGCATTCTTTTATGTTATTTGGTTATCTTCATTTGCATCACATTGTTAAAACAAAAAAAAAATTATTTTACTGTATTTGTTATCTAATAGTCCTGCATTGTGTTCGGATCTTTGTCAATTGATCATTTTCATTTGCATCACATTACCTCATCACATTGCTAAAAAAAAATCATGTCACTGTGTTTGTTATGCAACAGTCTCGCATTTAATCACATCTTGTCATGTTAGGGGCAATTAGGTCTTTTCATAGGTATTGCAAGGCCGACTAAAATACATGTTCTATCTTTACCAGTCACTTATGTAAGAATTCAAAAACACACTTTTTCATATACTTACATAAGAAACAAGTAAAGAGGGACAACTGTGAACACCGTGTTTTGTCCGGACATTTTTTTTAAATTTAACAAAATAAATATAAATTCAACTAAAAAATATAAAAATACAAAAAAAAAATTTAATCCTTTTTCGGATTATATTTTCAAAAAAATCAAAAAAATCTTTAATTAATAGGTTTAATTCTATTTTAACCTAGATAATCTTTTGTGGGTTGGGATCTTATTTCTTCATTAAAAATAACCAAAAAATAAAAATAAAAAAATATAATAATCTAACAAAAAAAATCTTGCTTAAATTTAAGGAAAAACTCTCCCAAATTATTCTCACCATTCAGAACATTGGGAATTAACTTTTAAAAGTTAACTCTTTTAAATTAATTTTAAAATTAGGTTAACAAAAAAATAATAATAGTATAATAATAAAAAAATAAGTAAAAATAAGAGGGTGGGTGAAATGATATATCACCCACCCCAAAAAAATTTCTTTCCACAGTAAACAAAGGTCAGACGGTAAGCAGAGAAAGAAAACAGCAGGAGCACGCACACACACAGCCAGAGGAAGACGAAAAGGAAAAAGGAAGAGAAGAAAACGCCAGCCACAGCTAGCTGAGAGAAGCGCAGGAAAAGGGAGAGCGAAGCCCAGACCCGTGTGAGGAAGAAGAGCAAAGTAGAGCCTGCCAGACACACGAGCGAAAGAATGAAGCGCAGAGCAGATTTTCGGCCACACACAAGGTAATTTGTTTTCTCTTTCATTCTTTGGTCTTGAATATAAGAGAGAGCACGAGAGAGACTCTGAGAGAGAGAGAGAGAGAGAGCAGATTCTGGGCAAGGAGACTTTTTTTTCTAGAGGGAGGAAGAACAGAGGAGACGGAGATCGAAGGAAGAGATTTCTAAAAAAATAGAGGGAGCAAGGAAAAAAATTGAGAGTCGAAGAAGGCTAAATCTAGGCAAGGAAAGTCTTTGAACAAGAGAGATTAAGTAGCCTGAGAGAAGAGGAGAGACCAGAACGCAAAGTTGAGGAAGCTAGAATGAGAGAGTTGAAAAAAAGAGAAGAGACGAGAGCATCCAGAGACAAAGAAAAATCTGGGTTGGATGTAAGGGAAGAAATTGAAGAATAAAGGGAGAAGAACCGATTGAAGACACTCATATCTCCTTACTGTAATAGGTTCGGAATTAATTTTTTTTATGCTTACTCTGCCTTCTGATCTCATTTCATGTTCCACTCATGGAAGTCTGATTAGCTTTAGGAATGTAGTAATTTGGACTATGATTTTTTTGTGCTTGCTCTGCCTTCTGATCCCATTTCATAGTCTGATTAGCTTTAAGAGTGCAATAATTTAGATTATGAGCATACTTTTGAATTTTGTATCATCTGCAGGAATTTTATGAGGGTGTGTTGTTTATATGTCTGGATTGAAATGGTTGGAAACATTTTCTCTGATATTTATCAGGATCTCTTGTTGTAGTTTGATTTCCTCTAAAAATAGTATGGGGTTCATACTTTTCTATGGTTAATGGATTGTATACGTATATGGGTGTATAGAAGATACCAATTGAAAAAAAGAAGAAAGATACAGGAGATTAGACACCTGGATATGTGTTGGTGAGATTATCAGTCCCTTAGCATGGACTTAGGCATTCCAAGCATATAATTTATTTGTTTCATTGTTTGGATATCTGGGATATTCATCGTTGAAGGTTTCTCAAGAGACTTGATCATATGGCTGTATGATTTGGTCGGCTTAGATCTCTTAGGTGCTTATGAGTTATGATGAGTTTAGATGGCTGAGCACCTCTTTGATCTTCTTAACTTTCATAATAGGTAATTAGCACAATGGTTGCTTGTTTTTCTCCATATAGTTCAAGCGAGGTTCTATTTGCTGTCCAAATTAGCTTAATTTAGCTTTCAACAAATTTTCATTTTGAATGTATCTTAAGTTGTGAGCGATTTCTTGTTATTTCATTGACCAGGCTACTTCTTGTTATTTTGTTGAAGGGATATATTGATTGTTTTTGGAAAAATTAGAAGCTTTACTTGTGAGAACAGCACTGCGATTGCTACCTGATTTGCATGTTTGGGCTTTCCCATTTTAATGAAATAACATTGCTGCTTCATATTATCCATGTTACTTCCTCTCTAAATATTAGCCAAGTATTAGGCTAAATCTGATTTTTTTTAGAATATATCCTCAAGTCAAAAGAATAGCGAATTATCAAATTAATTTATTCTTTCCATTGCCTTTATTGCTTAAATTATTTAGTCAATCATAATATTATGCACCGACTACAAATCCAAATATTTTGATTATCTATTTATCGTGTGAGATTTTAAGAATCTCTATAGACATTTAGAAAGATTTTATACCATGTAAATCAATAAGATTTCGCAAGTATGAGAATCAATCTTATGATAAACATTTAAGTATCATGTGAGATTTTAAGAATCTTCATAGAGACTTAAATTAATCACATCATCGTGTGGGATAATAGGTCCCCGCAGATATTGTGATTCTCAATTTGTATATATTACATAAATGAATTTTTGTAGATAAAATAATAAATGTTTTTTATAATTTTAATTAATTAAATTAATAAATTTGAATTATAATCACATTTTTTAATTAGATCTTTTGGTCATGTGAGATTTTTAAAATTCCATAAACCTTTAAGAAAATCGTATTACTGTGTTAGTCAATAAGGCTTCGCAGGTATGACGATTAAGATTTCTATATTTAAAAATATGTGTCGTATAATTACGCATTAAAATATATTTAAAGTGAATATTATTTAATTTTTTTATCGTGTGAGACTCTGAATCTCTATAGATATTTAGGATAATCTTGTATCATGTAAATAAATAAGGTTTCGTAGATATGAGAGTAAAACTCGTATGTTAATAAGGGTTTCAAAGGCCCATCATTAAAATTAAATCTCTTTTATAATCCAAATTAATTTATTTAAGTCCCAAGTGAGATTTTAAGAATCTTCGTAGAGACTTTAATTAATCAAATCATTGTGTGGGATAATAAGTCCTCACAGATATAGTGATTTTCAATTTTTATAATAATAAATAATTTTTTTTGTAAATAATCATATAATACACAATTTATAAAAATTAATTAATCAAATTAATGAATTTAAATTGTAATCATATTTACCGACTATATCTATTAGTCATGTGAGATTTTTTGAATCTCCGTAGACTTCTAAGATAATCGTGTTATCGTATGAGTCAATAAGACTCTGCAGATATAATGATTAAGTTTTTAAAAATATATATAAATTATACATTAAAGATGTATTTAAATAAATTAATTCATTTATCGTGCGAGATTTTGGAATCTCCGCAGATATTTAGGATAATCATATTATCGTATAAGCCAATAAGGCTTTGCAGGTATGATAATTAAAATTTTTTAAAAAACATGTACATAAATGCTTAAATAAATTATTACTAACACTTAAAAATATAAATAAATTAAATTGATAAATTTTTTTATCATGTGAGGTTTCAGAATTTCCACAGATATTTAGAATAACTGCATTACCGTATGAACTAATAAGGCTCTGCAGGTATAGCAGTTAAAACTCCCAATCATAAAACATAAAAGAAAAATTTTAAACTCTATTATTTCTTTATTCCAAAAATTAAAAAATTGAGAAAATAATTAAAATTAAATTACTCTTTGCAATTTAAAACACACATATCAGAATTTCAGAAATTATTTTATTTGCAAAATGGTGAATTATTTCTAATTAATTTTTCTTCAAAAATATTTTCACCAACAAACTTTTAAGCCCGAACTACGTGGACTTTGATCCCCCATCACAGGGTACGTAGGCCTCAGAGTTAAATTGAGTCAAGTCCGTCCTCTCTCGTAAATAAATAAATATTTCTCACTTAATTTTGTTCATTTTTTTAAAATACATGAATATAAAAGGGATAATTAAAATAATTATAAAACTATATTAATAGAGCATAACAAACTTCAGGTAACCATTCTGATGAATGGGTGTTGTGAGGTGCCTAACACTTTCCCCACACTCAACCGATTCTCGAACCTATTCTCTGATTTTGCAGACTGACCTTATCCTCCATTAAATGATTTTTTGATATTTACCTCAAAATCTTGGTGGCGACTCCTCATTCCATTCGGTTCCTGCCGCGAAGGTTGGGACCTCCGCTCGCGCGTCGTCCGTGTCGCATTTTTTTGGGTGTGCCAGCAATGATTATAGTAAAACATAGTGAAGAAAAAAAAAGAAAAATTTAGACTAGTTATAAACTATAAAAAATTGAATGAATTAGTAATAAGAAATAGATATCTAATCCCAAAAATAGATTTGTTTTTTAATTTAATAAGAGGAAAAAATATATTTAGCAAATTTGATTGTAAATCTAGATTTTTTCAAATAAAATTAGAAGAAGAAAGTAGAAAATATATTGCTTTTAGTACATCCAAAGGATTGAATGAATAGAATATATTACCTATGGGATTTTATAATAGCCCTAGTATATTTCAAGAATATGTAACAAAGTTATTACTACCAATAAAAGAATTTGTTGTCATACATATAGATGATATTTTAATATATTCAAAAAATAAAGAACATGAAAAACACTTAGAAAAATTTATAAGTTTGATAGAAGAAAAAGGATTAAATATATCATTTAAGAAAGCTGAGTTAAGAAAAGAAAGGATAGGATTTCTAGGATAATATATAACTAATAATATAATAGAATTACAAGAACATATTAGCAAAAAGATATTAGAGTTTGATGAAATAAAAAATAAAAAAGAACTTCAATCATTTTTAGGATTAGTAAATCAAGCCAGGAATTATATTTCAAACTTATCAAAATTAACAACAAAAGTAAGTAAATTAGCTAAAAAAAACAGTATGGATATAGGATAAGGATAAAGAAAACATAGTAAATCAGATAAAAACTTTATGTCAAAATCTACTTAAATTAACTATTCTAGTAAGTAATGATATAATATAGATAATTTACATAGATGCTAGTGAAAATTATTGGGGAGAATCTTTATATCACATTAACAATAAGAAGAAATAATAACAAGATATGTAAGTGAAAAATTTAATGATTCTCAAACTAGATACCATTCTAATTGGAAAGAATTCTTAGCAATAGTAAAAATTGTACAAAAGTTTGAATTATTCATTGTTAATACTAAATTCATTATAAGAACTGATAATACTCAAGTAAAACATTGGTTAAATAAAGGAATAAAAACAATCCAATTATGTAATAAAATGTTAATTAAATAGCAAGCAGATATGTCTTATTATAATTATGAAATTGAATATATCAAAGGTAAAAATAATCTTGTTGCAGATTATTTGTCCAGATAGAGCTAAATAGAAGGGAGACAAGTATGATGACAAGTGGTGTTGGTGGTGGTTCACTAAAAGAATCAATAATGACCCTACTAGACCAAGTGACCATGAAGGTGAATATTTTGAAGGTGAATATTCTGATTGCTGGACAATTAAATATAAATATTTAATTATTATTTGAAACAGTAGCTCATCTCATTAATGAAGTGAATATTTTGATAAGTAAAGTGGAGGCCTTAGAGAAATCTAAGGAACTATTATCCTAATCCCCTCAAAGACAAGTAATACAAGTAGCTGATGTTTCAATCCAAACATCAGATTCCATATTCCAACCTCATAGTCCTACTAGATATGGTCCAATAATTCCATTCACTAAAATAATAAAAGAAGCCCAAAAATCTAAAGCCCAAATAGTGACTAAAATACCTCAGAATAATCCTTCTACTTCTACCTCTTCTAAGAGAAGAAGTCTAAGTCTAGTAACCTCACCATCCCTTAAAACCACAGACCAGTATAATTTTCTTAAACTTCTTATTAATAAGGCCAATCATTTTCTCCTTCCAAAAACCAATAATATGAAATATGTGTCTAATTATTCCTTCAATAAAGTTATCATATATCCATAAAATAACCCAAAGCTTGTAAAATCCTTATTCAATTATGGTCTTATACACTCAATATATGCATCCAATGATATGTCAGAAGTATCCAGAATCCCAAATTCTATCAAAGATGCTACAAAACACTATTTTAGAATTATAACTCAATACTGGGTTTATATTCAATGTTACTCAACAATAGCTGAAATAACTCTAGAAAAATTTTATCCTCGAATTAATTTAATTAAATTTGGGACAACAAGAAGACCTTTTGAGTATGATTAAGAGGAAAAAGAAGATATTATGAGTGATGAAAGCCTCCAACATAAAATATCAATAATCAAAGCACAAGGAGTGAATATTATTTTTCAAAAACTCAATAGGATAATTGTAGATGAAGCTTAGTGGACATAATTCATTGGACCAGCCACATGTATTTTTTCAGTAGGGAGAAATAGTAGGAATTCAAGAAGTTTTATTAATTGGTATGAAAGATTAAGAAATAATCAAATGAAAAATGATAAAGGAACTAAAAAGAAAATATGTCAAGTACTCTCAAAATATGCCAATCATAAATGTAAATATTGTGAAGAAAGAAGACAATCTAAGAAGGACTATGAAGATCCTTCTATTAACATGAATATTCTAGATTAACCTTGCTAACATGTAAAAGCAAGAAGAAGATAGCAAAAATTAAGTTGACAAGACAAAATGTAGTTGCTGACTCTTGAAAAAAAAAAGTAAGGTGGCAAACAAAGTAGCAGACAAAGAAAATTGTAGTCGAAAGATAATTTGTCTCTTGTATATGTATATGATATATAAAATTATAGATATATAATATATATTGAAATGTGTGTGTGTGTGTGTGTGTGTGTGAAGAAAAAAATAAGAAGTCAAGATATGCATGAAAATATAAAACAAACAAGAATAGTAATTGAAAAATTAAAGAAAGGACAAGAGATAATAAATAATAATATATGATTTATATGTGAACAAATTGAAAAATTAAAATTAGAAATTTTTTATAAGAGAAATGGAACTAATTATGCAAAAAATAAAAAAGTAAAACCAAGAGAAGAAAGAGAATTAATAGAATAAGAAGAGATAGAATTTGAAGAAAGCGATAGAGCTGTAGAAATAATATTAGCAAATTATAACTATAAACCAAAAAAGAGAAATAATAAAAGAGAAACACAACAAAAAATGAATATAAACATGACTAAAACATTAGATGAAGAAAATATAAATGAATCAAGTCAAAATGATTTACAACAATTAGAAGAATTAATGGAAATTGAAGAAAAAGAAAAATTAAAAGAATTAAAAAAAGAATATGGACACTTAATAAATAATAATTATGATGAAGCCTTTATAAATATAAAAAATTCACAAATAGTAAATTATGAGCAACCTCAATATAGAATGCCTCAAGATTTTCACCCTCCAAATCTAGATAGTCTAGCTTATAATAATAGAAATGTATGATCCAGTAGGATATCAAAAGATAGACTAGATGAAAGAATGATGGAACCATATGACAAAGAAGAAGAATATCAAACTAATTTTTCTTACAAACAAGACAATAATATACCTTTTGATGCAACTTTTAATATACCCAAAAATAATGAATATGTACCAACTCTATTAGAACAATACACAAATAGACAAATACCAAATTCAGGAATATGGCTAAATTTAGACTATAATATAAATGATGAAAAAATATTAGAAGAATGAGAAAAAGAAACTTTAATATCTTTAATAGGAAAAAATATAGAACCACAAATGTAACAACCCAAAATTTTAAGACTCGAATTTATTTAAAAATAATAAAATAAAATATCTATAATTAAATTAAAATTAAGAATAATTTGATAGAGATCTAGAGTTTAAATTTTACTAATCAAAAGTTGGATTTTATTTTATTTTTAACTATGGGAAAAATTACCAAAGTTGACTCGGGCTTTTGTGTTATAACAAGAAATGTTGGGCACTTTATTGTAACTTGCCCCAAAATGTTTTAACATCAGTTTTAAGAGAAAAAATAGAACGCAGAAATGAAAAAAAAAGAAGGAAAGAAACACATGAACGGACGAGAGAGTGAGAGGAAGAAGAGAGAAGGAAGAGAGGGAGTGTGGTTCGGATTCAGGAGGCTTTATGGCTGTTGTGAGCTCGGCTACACGATAGGTAAACTCCCTACTTCAATCCTCTTCCTTCCCTCTTGATTTTCTTCAATTTTTAGAAGATAAAATTTCTAAAATTTGATCCAAAAGGCTTTATTCTTGTAAGTTTTAGTTTCCTTAGGTCCTTGGGAGGTTGTTTTGAGTTTCTATATGGTGCTCTAATGTTTTGAGTGGATAATTGGATGAAAAAGGTGTTTTTGGCATAAATTAAACCTTGAGAGATTGGGTATTGCTTCTCAATGGTTTAAGCCTATTGATTTAGTTATAATTTTGCTATTTTAGCCAAATAAGATTTAAATTAAGGTTTAGTTTTCATTATAAGAGCTAATGGTGAAAGTCGGTGACACCAAGTGAAGGTTTTTAATTGATTAAAAATTAATTAGCCTAGTGATGGCTAATAAATGGTTTTGGTGGTTAAGTGATACTATATGAATGGTTGGTTTAATATATGGACCATTAGGATGGATTATGACTCATTAACTCAAGTTGTGTGGTATGATTTATAGTCTTCATTAATGCTATTTGTCATGATAAGTGATGTGGATCACTTATATGTTGTAGGGAATTGTTGGTGGAATTTATTGAGAAGTTAAGGAACAAGACAAGTCATATTTTGTACAAGAGGAACCCTTTTGGTACTAAAGGGTTGAGGTAACAATTTATATTTCTTATTACTTTGTTTTAGCTATTTTTGAATAAATATTACTAGCTATCATACATTACATGTTTTAAAAGATTAAATGTGCTTTATAAGGGGTTATAGGGTACTACTTTGATTATAGTGCAAATATATTTTATAATTGTTTAACAACAATGTTTTTATGGAAACGAGATTTGTTTGCATGTATTGTAATCATAAGGAATAGAAGTTGCACTTAAGGAAGTGTAACTAAGTAAGGTACCTTAAATAGGCTAAAGAATCGTTTAAGGGAGATTTATAAATGTTATACTACCTTAGAGTATTAAAGTGGTCAATATTTGGGAAAGGTAGACACGAATAAAAGGCATGATCTTGGTGGAAGTTCACTAATGAGAAGGTATGGACTTTTGATATTCTATGGCACACTGCCAGTACTTAGTATTGCCTTACATATTGTGGGCTTAGTGTACTAAAGTGGTTAGTGTATTGAGTGTTCGACACCTCTCAGTGGGAGAGGGAATCTGACATATGAAGTGTGAGGTTGAATGCCTAGGCCAAGGTAGCCCTCATATGGAGAGTAAGCAGGCTGGCTCTGGAAGGGAGTTAGCTTCGATTGCTCAGGATTCACGTCGAATGGGTATGGGCAGTTCGGTGGTAGATCATGCATTAGATTATGTTTTGTGTCTGTGGAGATACAAGTGGGTATAAGGTTTACCTGCGAGTTAAAGAGTGACAGGGAGCATTCTGTTGGTCATGAAAGGCCATACCAGCCTATGTCATGCATTCATGCATTTTAAATGGTAAATTATATATACTATGTTGAATTTATTATTTATTTATTCGATTATGGCTTACTTTGTAATAATCAATGTAGAGTTCTCTGTTATTGAGACTGTGGTTGTCTCACCCCTTTCTTTTCAATATTTTCATGTCCAGGCGAAGGAACCAGTAAAGGATGAGGAAAGGAGCAGAGCTAAGGGTTGTTTGTGAATTTGTAAAGAACTATAACCCCTTTCTTTGAAGCAAATCTATTGTAATGTATTTAGAATTAGGGTGCCAGTAGGATGTGATTATGTATATGTGTGTGAGTATGTGTGGATTGTATGGCTTGTGTGTGAATTTTTGTTTGCTTGTAGACTTGTGGCTAGGAAACTTGGCTATGGTGAGTGGTTTTGATAGATTTATTTAGTAGACCAAGTTTCTACTACAAGCAAATATTTATTCTGGTATATATGTGATTCCATAAACAAATGCAAAGTGGTTGCATTGTAAATGGTGTGCTATGGGCAAACATACACCTTGGATAGAAAGAGTGGATGCGTGAACCCCACACAATCTCTAAGCCAAGTGAAAATGTTTAATGGCACTCGGGTGGTCAAATTTTGGTATAAAGGGTTTTTCTATCATTTAAATGTTCTACCAGGTGTTTTTAGTCCTATTTGATGTGTCCAAAATGTTCCCATAGGTTTATGACCATTAGGATAAGATTTGGATAATTTTAAAAATGGTTTTTACTAAAAAAACTACACTTTTGCATCCGGGTGCCCAAATCTTAATCCGACCGTTTGATTTTTCTAAAATTTGGGTTACAAGTAAAACCTTTTATAAGCTTCGTGTGGGCTTTGGAATTATGTTGATTGGATATCAGACAGAGAAATAGCTCACTCTGGAATTTGGTCCGAAGGAGCTGTCATGACAGCAAAAGTGCTGTCATGACAGCAATAGTGATGATGTTGCAATATGCACGAAATTCAATTCGTCCATTGGATCTTTTCAAAATTTAGTATGCTAATAGTACTATTTAAAAGTGACATGTGGGCTTGGGAATCGCTCTGATTGGAGGTCGGATGATGAAATGGTATACTCCAAAAGTTAGTCCGGAGGTGCTATCATGACAGCTTTTTAGCTGTCAAAAGCTGTCATGATAGCAAAAATGACTAATCTTTTAACATGTCTAATTTTTAATCCGACCGTTGGATCTTTTTGAAATTTGGTACACTTATAGTACCCTTTGAATGTGACGTGTGAGCTTTAAAATTACTTCAATTGAGGATTAGATGACAGAATGGTGCCTCCTGAAAGTTAGCCCAGGGCTGTTATGACAGCAATTTAATGCTGTTGTGACAACATCTTTTACCTCGATTTCGCCTAGCTTGCTTCTAGGCGCTATAGGTAAAATCTATAAATTATTTATTTAAAAAAGGTTTTAAATTTTTATTTTGCAATCGTGTATCTGCTTAGTGATTTAAATGGTTTGTTTCCTAAGTTGGTTTTAGGATTAACTCCTTAACTACACTTAGTTTATTTGAATTGTGTGATTTTTGGATAACACTCGAGGCAAGTGTCACATTTGGTATCAATTTTAGGTTTATGATTCCTCTTTCCTAGTTGGCACCCTAAATACATTACTCTTATGCTCTTTCCCTTATGTCACTAACCTGGACAACATTATTTTTTCATTTTCTGGCTTCTTCCTTTAGGAGGGGAGAAAGGTCTATATGCTTGTGCTGTACACCTTTTAGTTGTAATGTGGCTCGAAGGGGAAGAGGTAGATCGAGGAATGAGGAACAATTAGCACCTCTACCTCTACCGCCTCCACCTCTACCACCACCACCACACGGGATGGATGCAATTATGGCCAGGATATACAGCAAAATCTTAGAGGTTGTGCTGTTTATATTAGTATGTTGACCCAAGTGCTGGGCAGGGATCTTCTAGTAGTGTGAGAGCTTATGGATCGGTTGCTGATAATTGAGAGGATGACATATCCGGACCTTGGAAGGAATTCTCTCGCTCTAATTCGACCACATATGATGGTAATATGCTTGATGGGAAAGCTGAGGAGTAGTTGGATCGGATGGAGCAGTTATTTACTATAGTGAGGTGTACATCTGAGCAGAGGGTTATCTTGGCTACGATGCAGCTTGTTGGTAAAGCCAAGCATTGGTGGGATTCTGTTAAGCCCACAGATGGAAGATCTATGACTTGGGTTGAATTTAAGGAAAGATTTTATGATTTTTACTTTCCACCATCTTTCAGAGACGAGAAAGAGGCAGAGTTTCATGCGTTTCAGTAGGGGGACTTAGACGAGGAGACTTTTATGAGAAAATTCAATCAGCTGTCTAAGTTCTCAACATATCTGAAGGCTTCTAATGATAGCAAGTGAAAAGCAAAGAGGTTATTGGAAAAGATGAGGCTAGAATACTGCCAGCAGCTGTTTTTGTTGGGCAAGCTGACATATGATGAGATGTGCAATCGTCTGAGGATTGCCACTTGCTGAGATCAAGACACAGAGAGTAGCCGAACTAGGGATACACGAGGTTGATTTTCTTTTGGATTGGCTCCTACTAGTAGTGTATCCAAGAGAATGGGTTTTAGCTCTAGTTCTTCTTCTGGTAGCTCCTTTAGAGTCGGGTCTTCTTCTGCTTCTGGTAATTGGAATTTAAATAGGGGTTCAAGATTTCAAGGTAATCAGGGTAATATGAGATTGGGGTTCTCGTTTCTCTGGGAATGCTCCAGCACGTTCTTCACAGGCCAGACAGGTCCCAATTTGAGCACAGCGAGGTCACCTTGTGATAGATGTGGTAGGGTTCATTCTGGTCGTTGCTTTACTTGCTACAAGTGTGGAAAGTTAGGCCATTTAGTTCATGACTGCCCTGATTTGCATGAGAGCTCAGACCGGAGGAATGTGATTCTCGGTAGAGTGTATATAGCATCTCAGGAGGAGGCTAGGAAGTCATCAAATCTGATCACTGGTATGGTTTCTATCTGTGGCCTTAATTTAGAAGCTTTGTTTGATTGTGGTGCGATGTATTCTTTTATTTTTGTCGAGCGCTTAGATAGAATAGGTATGCCTGTTGACTAATTGCCCCATGATATAGAAGTTTCCTCTACTTCTGGTTTGGTTAGCTGATCTAGTATGGTGTGTAAAACTAAGATGACTTTTAATGGGCGATCGACTTAGGTGAATGTGATCAAATTACCTATGCAAGGGATTGATTTAATCATTAGTATCGATTGGTTGATAGCTTATGGTGCTATCTTAGATTTTGTGGCTAAGACAATAACTTTGGTAGAAGTACCGGAGGTGATCAAGGAATACCCTGGTCACTCTTATTTTCTTTCTTCTTTGCAAGCTGAAAGGTTGATTGAGCCGGGTTGTAAGGCTTACGTGGTAGTGCTTGCTACCCAAGGGTTTGAGACAGGTAAAGTAGATGAAATTGAGATTGTTAGGGAGTTCCCAGAGGTGTTTTCAGAGGATGTATCAGGATTACCTCCAGAGCGTGAGGTTGAATTCTTAATTGACCTGATATCGGGGACACGGCCAATTTTAAAGGCTCCCTATAGAATGGCTCCTTCAGAGTTAGTTGAGTTAAAGAAGCAACTTGAGGAGCTGTTAGATAAGGGATTTATTAGACCTAGTGTTTCTCTTTGGGGATCCCCTATCTTATTTGTGAAGAAAAAGGATGGTAGTTTGAAATTGTGTATCGATTACAGGCAGTTGAATAAGGTTACAGTGAAGAACAAGTACCCACTGCCTCGCATCGATGATCTCTTAGATCAGTTGGTTGGTTTTATGATTTTCTCTAAGATTGATTTACATTCAGGGTACCATTAACTGAGAGTTGGTAAAAAAGATGTGGCGAAGACAGCTTTCAAGACTCGATATGGCCATTATAAGTTTCTGGTTATGCCATTCAGGCTGACTAATGCGCCTACAATTTTCATGGACTATATGAACCGTATCTTTTAGCCTTTCTTGGATCAGTTTATGGTAATTTTTATTGATGATATACTGATTTACTCTAAAGATGAGGAGCAGCATGCTAGACACTTAAGGACTGTCCTAAGGTTTTTGTGAGATCATAAGCTATATGCCAAGCTCAATAAGTGTGAGTTTTGGATGAGAGAGGTTAAGTTCTTAGACATATCGTGTCGACAAATGGTATTGCAGTTGATCCATATAAGGTTGAAGTGATCTTGCAATGGGAGAGACCGAAATCGATAACAGAGATCCATAGTTTATGGGGTTAGCAGGTTACTATCAGTGTTTTATAAAGGTTTCTCTGATTTCTATGCCTTTGACTAGGCTCACAAGGAAGGATAAGCCATTTTTCTAAGATAATAGGTGCGAGACAGCTTTTCTTGAGTTGAAAGAAAGGTTAACGACAGCTCTAGTATTAGTGATTTCGGATCCTCAAAAGCCTTATACGTGTATATTGATGCCTCTCATAAGGGTCTTAGTTGTGTTCTAATGCAAGATGAGAGGGCAGTGGCATATGCTTCTCAACAACTTAGGCCACATAAGGAGAATTATCTGACGCATGATCTCGAGTTAGCTGCGGTGGTCTTTGCATTAAAGATTTGGCGTCATTATCTTTATGGAACAGAGTTTAAGGTCTTGAGTGACCATAAAAGTCTTAAGTACCTGGTGGATCAAAAAAAGCTAAACATGAGACAGAGACGTTGGATGGAGTTTCTTAAAGATTATAATTTTAAATTTAAGTATCATCTGGGGAAAGCAAATGTAGTAGCAGATGCTCTTAGTCGTAAGACCTTACATGTAGCCTATTTAATGGTTCGGGAGCATAAATTGATGGAGTCTTTAGTTGAGACTTCTTTAGGTATGACTAAGTTCTCCTTGAATGGTTTTAAGACTACGGTTATTTCCAATGAATTTTGGAAAGAGATACGAGATGCTCAGCTTCAAGATTTGATTTATTAAAATAAGTCAAGAAATTGAGAATGGTGAGACAATGGACTATTGGTTTAGTGATAATGGGTATGTGGTTTTCAAGGATAGGGTGTGTATTCCCAACAATAAGTCTATTTAGAAGAAATTGTTGGATAAGGCATATCATAGTAGCTACACCCTTCATCCCAGTGCTACTAAGATGTATCATGACATGCAGCATTACTGGTGGTGGTCAGGTATGAAAAAGGATGTCATTGAATATGTTAGTAAGTGTTTAACCTATCAGAAGGTCAAGATAGAGCACCAAAAGCCAATGGGGTTGTTACAACCTTTGGAGATTCCTAAATAAAATGGGACAATATTTCAATGGATTTTGTATCTGGTCTGCCGAGAACCCAGGCTAGTTTTGACTCTATCTAGGTAATTGTAGATTGTTTGACTAAGTTAGCACATTTCTTACCGATCAAGACCACCTTTACGGTTGATAGGTATGTTGAGATTTACATTAAGGAGATTGTGCGACTATATGGGGTACCGAGGGATATTGTTCCAGACCGTGATCCTCAATTTACATCAAATTTATGGCAAGCTATGCAAAAGGCTATGGGCATGGATTTGAAGTTCAATACGTCCTGTCATCTACAAACGGATGGATAAATTGAGCGGATGATCTAGACATTAGAGGATATGTTGAGGTCGTGTGCAGCGTTTACCTCTGGCGGAGTTTGCTTATAATAATAGTTATCATGCAAGTATTCAAATGGCTCCTTATGAATCATTGTATGGAAGACGGTGCAAATCACCTCTCTGTTGGTATGAGTTGAGACGGGACCGGATGAGAGGACATTGACGGGACCGGATGTGGTAGATGAGACCACAGAAAAAAAATTAAATTGATCCAACAGAAGCTTATTATGGCGCAGAGTAAACGGAAAAGTTATGCAAATAATCGTCGTAAGGACCTGTCTTTTGAGGTTGGGGATCATGTGTTTCTTAAGGTTTCCCCATTGACGGGCATTAGACGCTCAATTCAGGCTAAGAAGTTGTCTCCTCGATATATGGGTACTTTTGAGGTTTTGAAGAAAGTTAGACCAGTGGCTTATCAATTGGCATTACCGCCTTAGTTAGCGGGTCTACACAATGTGTTTCATGTGTCACAGTTGAAGAAGTACCAGCCAGACCCGTCACATGTGATAGAAACTGAGGAGGTTGAAATTTAGGAGAATTTAACCTACTGACTAAACCAGATCGTATTGTGGATGCTAAGGATAAGCAGCTCAGAAATAAAACAATTCGGTTGGTAAAAGTAATTTAGAAAGGGATGGTTCCAGGAAATGCAACCTGGGAGACTGAGGATCAAATAAGGAAGGAGTATCCACAATTGTTTCCCTAGGTATGTTTCTCTCTTTGATTCATGAATTAGTTTGGATTTTGGGGACAAAATCCTTTATAAAGGAGGGGAGAATGTAACATCTCAAAATTTTAAAACTCGAATTTATTTAAAAAATAATAAAATAAAATATCTATAATTAAATTAAAATTAAGAATAATTTAATAGAGGTCCAGAGTTTGAATTTTACTAATCAAAAGTTGGGTTTTATTTTATTTTAACAATGAGAAAAATTACCAAAGTTGACCCGGGCTTTTGTGCTATAATAAGAAATGTTAGGCCCTTTCTTGTAATTTACACCCAAAAATGTTTTAACATCAGTTTTAATAGGAAAAATAGAATGCAGAATGAAAAAAAGAAAGAAGGAAAGAAATGCATGAACGAACGAGAGAGTGAGAGGAAGAAGAGAGGAGGAAGAGAGGGAGTGAGGTTTGGATCCAGAAGGCTTTGTGGCCGTTGCGAGCTCGACTACATGATAGGTAAACTCCCTACTTCAATCCTCTTCCTTTTCTCTTGGTTTTCTTCAATTTTTAGAGAAGAAAATTTTTAAAATTTGATCTAAAAGGCTTTATTCTTGTAAGATTTAATTTTTAGGTCCTTGGGAGGTTGTTTTGAGTTTCTATATGGTGCTCTGATATTTTGAGTGGATAATTGGATGTAAAGAAGTGTTTTGGGCACAAATTAAACTTTGAGAGATTGGGTTTTGCTCCTCAATGGTTTAAGCCTATTGATTTAGTTATAATTTTGCTATTTTAGCCCAATAAGATTTAAATTAAGGTTTAGTTTTCATTATAAGGGCTAATGGTGAAAGTTAGTGACACTAAGTGAAGGTTTTTAATTGATTAAAAATTATATGAATTGGAAATTAGCCTAGTGATGGCCAATAAATGATTTTGGTGGTTAAGTGATACTATATGAATGGTTGGTTTAATATATAACCATTAGGATGGATTATGACTCATTAACTCAAGTTGTGTGGTATGAGTTATAGTCTTCATTAATGCTATTTGTCATGATAAGTAATGTGGATCACTTATATGTTGTAGGAAATTGTTGGTGGAACTTATTGAGAAGTTAAGGAACAAGACAAATCATATTTTGTACAAGAGGAACCCTTTTGGTACTAAAGGGTTGAGGTAACAATTTATATTTCTATTACTTTGTTTTAGCTATTTTTGAATAAATATTACTAGCTATCATACATTACATGTTTTAAAAGATTAAATGTGCTTTATAAGGGGTTATGGGGTACTACTTTGATTATAGTGCAATATATTTTATAATTGTTTAACAACAATGTTTTTATGGAAACGAGATTGGTTTGCATGTATTGTAATCATAAGGAATAGAAGTTGCACTTAGGAAGTGTAACTAAGTAAGGTACCTTAAATAAGCTAAGGAATCGTTTAAGGGAGATTTATAAATGTTATACTACCTTAGAGTGTTGAAGTGGTCAATACTCGGGAAGGGTAGACATGAATAAAAGGCATGATCTCGGTGGAAGTTCACTAATAAAAAGGTATGGACTTTTAATATTCTATGGCACACTGCCATACTTAGTGTTGCCTTACGTATTGTGGGCTCAGTGTACTAAAGTAGTTAGTGCATTGAGTGTTCGACACCTCTCAATGGGAGAGGGAATCTAACATATGAAGTGTGAGGTTGAGTGCCTAGGCTAAGGTAGCCCTCATATGGAGAGTAAGTCAAGCTGGCTCTGGGAAAGAGTTAGCTTCGATTGCTCAAGATTCACGTCGAAGGGGCATAGGTGGTTCGGTGGATTAGATCATGCCTTAGATTTGTTTTGTGCTGTGGAGGTATAAGTGGGTATAAAGTTTACCTGCGAGTTAAAGAGTGCTAAGGGGCATTCTGTTGGTCATGAAAGGCCATACCAACCTGTCATGCATTCATGCATTTTAAATAGCTAAATTATATACTCTGTTGAATTTATTATTTGTTTATTCAATTATGGCTTACTTTGTAAAATCAATATAGATTTTTCTGTTACTGAGACTGTGGTTGTCTCACCCCTTCTTTTCAATATTTCCATGTCCAGGCGAAAGAACCAATGAAGGATAGGAAAGGAGCAGAGTAGGGATTGTTTGTGAATTGTAAAGAACTACAACCCCTTTCTTTGAAGCAAATCTATTGTATATATTTAGAATTAGGGTGCCGGTGCCAGTAGGATGTGATTATGTATATGTGGAGTATGTGTAGATTGTGTGGATTGTATGGCTTGTGTGTGAATTTTTTGTTTGCTTGTAGACTTGTGGCTAGGAAACTTGGCTATGATAAGTGGTTTTAATAGATTTATTTAGTAGACAAAGTTTCTACTACAAGCCAATATTTCTTTGGTATATATGTGATCCCATTTATATATGATTCCACAAGTAAATGCAAAGTGGTTGCATTGCAAATGGTATGCTATGGACAAACATGCACCTTGGATAAAGAAAGTGGGTGCGTGGGCCCCACAGAGATCTTTGAGCTAAGTGAAAATGTTTAGCATGTGTATTCATATGTTTATATGATATTTAGAATAGTTTTTGGCCAGTCATGTGTGATTTGTGCATTTTAGGGGTTTAGGGTCCATTTTGAGAAATGGCACCCGGGTGGTCAAATTTTAGTATAAAAGGTTTTCTATCATTTAAATATTCTACCAAATGTTTTTAGTCCTATTTGATGTGTCCAAAGTGTTCCCATAGGTTTGTGACCATTAGGATGAGATTTGGACAATCTGGAAAATGGTTTTTACCAAAAAACTGTACTTTTGCATCCGGGTGTCTAAATCTTAATCTGACCATTGGATTTCTCTAAAATTTAGGTTACAAGTAAAACCTTTTATAAGCTTCATGTGAGCTTTGGAATCACGTTGATCGGATATCGGATGGAGAAACAGTGCACTCTAAAATTTGGTCCGCAGGAGCTGTCATGACAGCAATAGTGTGATGTTGCAACATGCACGAAAATTCAATTCGTCTGTTGGATCTTTTCAAAATTTGGTATGCTAATAGTAATATTTAAAAGTGACATGTGAGCTTTAGAATCGCTCCGATCAGATGTCAGATGATGAAATGGTGCACTCCGAAGTTAGTCCGGAGGTGCTGTCATGACAACTTTTTAGCTGTATGACAGCAAAAATAACCAATTTTTTAACATGTCTAATTTTTAATCGACCATTGGATTTTTTTAAAATTTGGTATACTTATAGCACCCTTTGAATGTGATGTGTGAGCTTTTAAATTACTTCGATCAGGGATCAGATGATAGAACGGCGCCCTCCTGAAAGTTAGCCCGAAAGGGCTGTCATGACAGCAATTTAATACTATCATGATAATATCTTTTACCCTGCTTTCACCTAGCTTGCTTCCGTGCACTACAGGTAAAACTACTAAATTATCTATCTAAAAAAGGTTTTAAATGTTTATTTTGTAATTGTATATCTGCTTAGTAATTTAAATGGTTTGTTTCCTAAGTTGGTTTTATGATTAACTCCTTAACTATACTTAGTTTATTTAAATTGTGTGATTTTTGGAAACACTCGGGCAAGTGTCATAAAAAACAATAACTATGTTAATAGAATCTACTTTTTAGGAAATGTAAAAAATTAGTGGATGAATAAACCTCAAGATTTAGAGAAAAAATTAGAGAAATCAAATAAATCTTATAATAATAAAAGATAATTTTATTCGATAATTGTATCAAATTATGCAAGAATGATTAGAATTGAATTCGTAGGAATAAGTGAAAGATATATATGAAATAAGTAAACAAAAGAATGCTATAAAAATATTACATGAAATAGAAATATGCTCATTAGAACCAATGTGAACAGTTGATTATACTACTGCAAGATTTGACCGATAATGATCTGGGTCATAGAAGAACATGAAAGGGTCTCTTTCCTTTTTCATACAGAGAATATCAAGCCAGAGTCTCTTGATCTTGTTTTTCAACCTTTCACAAAAACTTCCTTCTTCAGACCATCACAGCACAGCCTTCCTTCATTTCCTATTAGAGGCATACACATAACCAGTAAATCCCCTTATAGGATCATTTCAAAAATTATAACTTTGTTAAGGATTAGATAATAATTCCCCCTTAATCCCAAAAAAGAAATTACTCAGACATACCTATTAATCTTCAAGACTTGCAAAAGTTGAAATAATTGAAACAAAAATTTTTATTGATGGTAAGAAAGAGATCAAATAATTCTGAATATTAGATTACGAGAGAGAGTTAATTGAAGAGAAAAATTAACCCTAATAATTACAAAAAACAAACCTACTTTTGACTAATTGCAAAAGATAAAGAAATGATTACAAGAGATGGTATAACTTTCAGCTACAACTTTTCTTTGTCTGCCACTTTGTCTGTCACCCTTAGTTGTCTTCAAATGTCGGCAATTACTTTTGTCTTGTTAGCTACTTTTCTATGATCTTCTTCTTGTCTTTACATGTCGGCAGGGCTAATCTAAAATATTGATGTTAATAGAAGGATTTTCATCGTCTTTGTCACTTTGTCTTCTTTCCTCACAAATACACTTATGATTTACAAATTTTGAAAGTACTTGGCATATTTTATTTTTAGTCCCTTCATCATTTTTCATTTGATTATTCCTTATTCTGTCATACCAGTTATTAAAGTTTCTTAAATTCCCACTATTTCTTCCTATTGAGAAAATATATGTGGTCGATCCAGTATAATATGTCCACTGGGCTTTATTTGCAGTTATTGTTTGTTGAGTTCTTGGAAAATGATGTTTACTTCCTGTGCTCTGATTATGGATATTTGTGTTGGAGGTCTTCATCATTCATAATATCTTCTTCTCTTCTTCATACTCAAAGGGTCTTCTTGTTGTTCCAAATTTAATCAAATTAATTGGGGGATAAAATTTTTTAAAGTTATTTCAGCTATTGTTGAGTAACACCGAATATAAACTCGGTATTGAGTTACACTTCCAAAATAATATTGGCAGCTTCTTTGATAGAATTTGAAAGTTTGGATATTTCTGACATATCATTAGATAGATATATTGAGTGGATAAGGCCATAACTAAAGAAAGTTTTTACAAGTTTTGGATTTATTTTTGGGTAAATAATGATTTTATTGAATGAATAATGGGAAAACATATTTAATATTGTTGGTTCTTGGAAGGAGAAAATGATTGGTTTTATTGATAAGGAGTTTGAGAAAATTATACTAGTAGTAGTTTTAAAGGATGGTAAGGCTACTGGACTTAGACTTCTTCTCCTTGAGAGAGAGTAGAAGTAGAAGAACCATTCTAAGGTGTTTTAGTCACTAATTGGGCTTGAGATTTTTGAGCTTCTTTTACTATTTTAGTGAATGGAATTATTGGTCCTGATCTAAATGGGCTATGAGATTGGAATTGGGAATCTGATGTTTGGGTTGAGACATCAGCTACTGTCTTTTTTACAGATAATGGTTCCTTGAATTTTTCTTCTAAGGATTCCAAATTACTTGTCAAATTATTCACCTCATTTGTGAGATGAGTTACTATTTCAGATAATGATTGAATACTGGTATTTAGTTGTCTAGCAATTAGGCTTATATTCATTTCCAGAATATTCACCTTCATAATTAATTGGTCTAGTGGGGTCATCATTTCTTTTGGTTAACCACTACTACTATTTATTATCATACTTGTCTCCTTCTATTTGGCTCCATTTGGAGAGATAATCAGCAACAAGATTATTTTTCCTTTGATATATTCAATCTCACAATCATAATAAGACATATTTAATTTTCATTTAATTAACATCTTACTACATAATTGAGTTATTTTTTTATTCCTTTGTTGGTGTTTTACTTGAGTATTATTAGTTCTTATAATGAATTTAGTGTTAACAATAAATAATTTAAATTTTTGTATAGCTTTAACTATTGCTAAAAATTCTTTCTAATTAGAATGATATATAGTTTGAGATTCATTAATTTTTTACTTGCATATCTAGTTATTACTTCTTATTTTTTTATTATTGATATGATATAAAGTTACTCCTTAACAATTTTCACTAGTATCTGTATAAATAATCCAAATTATATCATTATTTACTGAAATAGTTAATTTAGGTAAATCTTGACATAATCTTTTGATTTGATTTATTATCTTTTATTTTTCTTTTTCCCATGTCCATAATGTTTTTTTATTGCTAATTTATTAACTTAAGCTGTTAATTTTGATAAGTTTGAAATATAATTTCTGGCTTGATTTACTAATCCTTAAAATGATTGAAGTTCCTTTTTGTTTTTTATTTCATTAAATTTCAAAATCTTTTTACTAATATGTTCTTGTAATTCTATTCTATTATTAGTTATGTATTGGCCTAAGAATCACATTCTTTCTTTCCTTAATTCAACTTTTTTAAGTGATATATTTAATCCTTTTTCTTCTATCAAAGTTATAATTTTTCTAAGTGTTCTTCATGTTCTTCTTTGTTTTTGGAAAATATTAATATATCATATATATATATATATGATAGCAAAATCTTTTATTGGTAATAATAATTTGTTACATATTGCTGAAATATACTAAGACTATTATGAAATCCCACAGGTAATATATTCCATTCATACAATCCTTCAGATGTAAAGAAGTATATTTTCTACTTTCTTCTTCTAATTTTATTTGAAAAAATCCAGATTTGCAATCAAATTTACAAATATATATTTTTCCTCTTATTAGATTAAATAGTAAATCTATTTTTAAGATTGGATATCTATTTCTTATTGCTAATTCACTTAGTTTTATAATTTATAACTAATCTAGATTTTTTTCTTTTTTCTCACTATGTTTACCAAAATCATTGCAGGTGATGAATATTCAAATTTACTTTTCCTTATAACTCATATTGTTCATTTCATTAATATGCATTACAAATTTTTTTTTATCATTTTCAGTCCATAGATAAGGTTTACAATTTATTTCTTTACTATAATCTTTTAGTTTATTTTTTACTAAAGGTTATATTTTTTCCAATGTATTAAGGGATTATTACTATAAGTTTCTAATAATCTTTGTTCAATAGTTTTTCTTTTTTTCTTCTTTTGCAGTATTAAACATTTTTATTAAATTAATACTTCATTATTATCAAGGTTTTTTATTTGGTAAGAATTATACTTCATATTCTTCTATTTTCTTCTGAAATTTTCATCTTTTCTACTATATGGTAGTTATTCTTATTCCCCATACTTGATGATTAAGGTGTTGTAAGTATTATTGCTTTACTAAAACATGTGTAAAGGATAATATTGTTCTATAAATCTATTTCTAATATCACATCACAAGAATTATCATTATATTAATTAATTCTTTAATCTTTAAGGTTCTATTTTCCTATTTGTACCATAATTTCTGGCTTCTAATTCTATACAATTTATTTCTTTTTTTACTCCTCTGAATCCTTAATATTTTAGTTTTCTTTTCCATAATTCAGCGTACATTTGCTTTTGCTACTAATATATTTGCTCCAGTATCTATTAAAGCATGTTATTTTCTTAATCTATATTTTTTATAATTAAATTTTATCAATATGTAATATATTTTATCATATCAATTTTATCTTTGGAATTACTATTATTTGATGATTTATTTTTATTATAATTCTTTCTTTTTGTATCCTATATGGTTTAACTTGTTCCAAAAAATCTTTTCCCAGGATAATTTTATATTTATTATTATTATCATCATCTATTATCCATAATATTATCTTTATAACATCTCTATTATTTATTCTTATTAATGAAATATTTTTTCCTTCATTGTTACTTCTAAATTATTATTTGTTAATCCTAATTGTATTGTATTTCTTTTTCTAGATCTACTAAAGCCATAATTTCAATCCATGATGCTTCTTGTTTTACTTCTATTAATATTAGTTATTATTTTCTCTTGGTGTTTCAAGTCTTAATGATTCTAAGTTTGAGGTTATAGGTCTTTCATTTCTAGATCTTTCTTCTCTCTAGATTCCTCTTGTGGGATGATTAATATATATTCAATGTTGGTGTATTTATTCTTAAAGATCTTTGTCCAATATTATCATTAGTTAATAATCTTTTTGAATTATTTTTATTTTCATAATAACCTATAGTATTATCTAATTCTAACCTTAATTGTTCAAGTATTGTTATCCTAGTTAGATAAATTTAATTTCTGTAATACAGGCATAAAATATTTATCAATAGATAGTTTTCCTTTATTTCTTTTATAAATTTTATGTTCATTTGTGAATACTAATCCTATTATTGCTGTTATACTTATTGTTCTTAATTTTGATAATAATTTTATTCCTCTTAGTTTATGATATATTAATAAGGTTTTATTCATATTTTTATCAGCTCTTGAAATATAAAAGTTAGTGTTTATAGTGACTTTTAGTTTTTGATATATCAAATTTCCTGTTAATATTCCTAAAATGCTATCTTCAACACTACTTATAATTCTTTCATCAGTTATTAATAATTCTATAGGTGTATTTCTTCCTTTTTAAAAATAAGCTTTTACTAACAATTGTACTCTTGCATATATATTTCAGTTACTTCATCTTTAAATGATAATTTGTTAATTTTACATCTACTAAAGCTTTACTTATTAAAGATATTCTTAATACTCCTTCTGTTAAAGTTGATTCTATAGGGTGTTTCTTTCTAAAACTATATAAGCATATTTTTCTTGTTTTTTAGTTTCATAAGTTTTCCCATTTTATTTATAAACCTTTTATTCTTTAATTCTTCATGTTTTAAATTTAATTTAATATCTCTATTCTTTTATATTGTTTTTTAATTAAAAGTCATTCTTTTTTGAACTATTTCTTATTCAGCATCTATGATTTCTTCATATTTAGTTTTGATTACTATTTTCAGTTCATCTTCTATTCTATTACATACACATATAGCAAACTTCATTTTCTTCTTCTAACTACTATTTCTATTTTCTGTTTCAGTTCACTTATTACTTTTAGTTTATAAATTTTTATCTTTGATTGATTTAATTCATTTTCTATGTTAGATAATTTTTTTATCATATCCTATTGATGTAAGTCTTCTTCATAAGCATGTTCCATTATTTTTATAATTTTTTTTCTTTTTTATTTGGATAGTTAGGTGATATATATTCTAATTCTTCACAATATAACATTTACATTCTTAACTCTTTTATTATAATTAATTCTTTTTATCCTTTTCTTTAAAAAAATTTCTTGATTTACATTTCTTATATTTTTTATGATATTTATCTTTTGGTGTTCTTTAAATTTAATTTTTAATCTTCTTTTTTTCTCTTTTCATATCTTTCTGTTTTACATCCTCATTTATGTCCTTGTATTAATTCTCCACACCTTCATATTGTTTTAATTTGTTTTATAATATTTCATATTTTCCATGCATTTTTACATTTATCTAATAAATATTGTCTTAGGAATTTCTCTCTTCTTCCCATAGTATCAATTTTATTTAGTACATTTATTGGTCCCTTTTCTATATCATCTATTTCTTCTCCAAGTGATGTTATTTATAGGTATCATAATAATATTCTAATATTGTATCTGATATCAAAGGTGGTAACTTTCTATAATAAATATAAATATAATCTTTTTTCTTTTAAGTCTCCTAATCTTGCTTTATATTAGTAATTCTTATATTCACAGATAAAACATTTAGATATTTTGGTTCTAATAAGCATATTTCTATTTATATGTAAATTTATAGCATTCTTTTGTTTACTTACTTTATATATAATCTTCACTATTCCTACGAATCCTTTCTAATCATTCTTGCATAATTTGTTACAATCATCGAATAAAATTCTCTTTAATTATTACAAGATTTATCTGGTTTTCTTAATTTTTTTTATTTGATACAATCATCGAATAAAATTCTCTTTTATTATTACAAGATTTATCTGGTTTTCTTTAATTTTTTTAATTTCTTGAGGTTTATTCATCCACCAATTTTTTACATTTCCTAAAAAAGTAACTTCTATTAACATAGTTACTGTTTGTGGATCTATATTTTTTCCTATTAAAGATATTAAGTTGCTTTTACCCATTCTTCTAATATTTTTCATTACTTATATTACAGTCTAAATTTAACCATATTCTTAAATTTAGTATTTGTCTATTTGTGTATTATTCCAATGGAGTTGGTACATATTCATTATTTTTGGTATATTAAAGTTGCATCAAAAGGTATATTATTATCTTGTTTGTAAGAAAAATTATTTTGATATTCTTCTCCTTTTTCATATGCTTCCATCATTCTTTCATCTAGTCTATCTTCTGATATCCTACTGGCTCATACAATTCTATTATTATAAGCTAGACTATCTAAAATATTGAGGTGCTCATAAATTTACTATTTGTGAATTTTGCATATTTATAAAGGCTTAATCATAATTATTATTTATTAAGTGTCCATATTCTATTGTTAATTCTTTTAATGTTTCTTTTTCTTCGATTTCCATTAATTCTTCTAATTGTTGTAAATTTTGACTTAATTTGTTTATCTCTTCTTCATCTAATGTTTCAGTCATGTTTATATTCATTTTTTGTTGTGTTTCTCTTTTATTATTTCTCTTTTTTTGTTTATAATTATAATTTTTTAATATTATTTTTGTAGCCCTACAACTTTCTTCAAATTTTATCTCTTCTTGTTCTGTTAATGCTCTTTCTTCTCTTGGTTCTATTTTTTCTTTTTGCATAATTAGTTCCATTTCTCTTATCAAAATTTTTAATTCAAATTTTTCAATTTGTTCACATATAAACCATATATTATTATTCATTATCTCTTATCCTTTCTTTAATTTTTCAGTTGCTATTCTTGTTTGTTTGATATGTCATGCATATCTTCACTTCTTATTTTTTTTTTTGATATATTATCTTCTTTTACTATTCTTATCATATTTATTTGTGACCATTCTTCTTCTATACTAGTTTTCATATTTATTCCTAAAGCATCCATTATTTATAAGTATTATATTTAATTATACTTTGTTCAATTGTTAATTGTTCTATATAATGTTTTATTTCTCTTAGTTATTCATAACAATCCTTTTTTAATTCATATATTTGTTGTTCTAAAGGTTTAGCATATTCTTTAAGTCTTATTAATTTTTCTTTAGGGTTTTTTTTTCTAATATTATTTGTAATTCTTCTGGTAACATATTTATTATTTCCTTTTCACTAAATAAATGTTCCAAATCACTTATATTTTCATTTATATAACATCCTAATTGTTTCATTATAAACATATTTGTCCAATTTGTTTGATTACTTATACGATCTCCTTCTCCTCCTAACATAAAAGGTATTAAAATACATGAAAGGTTTTCTACTAGTAAGTTACTTTCTGAAAGTTTTTTTTTGTTCTACTTCATACATTTTTGATTCAATTGTTTTAATTATATTCATTATGGAATACTATTTTAATAATCCTTTATTATTCTTATATTTTTGTTCTCAAAATTTACTAATGCAATAAACAATCAACAATCTATTTCAAGTAGCAGATAAGGAAAGTAAGAAAATAGATAAGGTAAGCAGAAAAGCAAGCAATAGAGTAATCTATCAAACATAAACGTTAGGAATTTAGAAGTTCATATTATCTTCCTCTCAACATCATTATCATTCTTGATATAAATATGTGTGTGTGTGTGTGTGTGTGTATGAATATGATATATAAAATTAAATATATATAAATAATATATATATATATATATTTGAAATATATGTGTATATATATTCGTGTATATATATAATACGTATATGTGATATATAGATTATATTATATTATATTGTGTTACTTTTAAATTTAATTTTATATGATAGATTAAATTTAATAACTAAGATGATATGAGAGAATATCATATAAGTTTTATAATTTGAGTTTATAAGATAAATTTGAATTAGATATGATATTATGGATTAAATTTATGAGATAAATTTAATTAAATTTTTATTGGCTCATTAAAGAAAGACATAAAAACCCTAATCTATATATATGATATAGGAGGGGGCATACTAAAGATAGAGTTAGAAAAGTTCTGACTGCCAAAACACTTTGAGAGCCACGAAACACCCTAGAGAAAGAAAACCAACATTCAAAGAAGAACGGATGTTGGGAGCGCTGGCACTTTATTAGAGTTAGAGAGTTGTTCGTGTGGATACCAATAAAGGGGACAGATCTAAGTTGTCAGCTCCTGAGATCTAAACTCTTAAAGAGAACACATGAGAAGCACAAAAAAGATAACTCTTCTTCCCACCTTGACTTAAACAATTTCATTTAGTCCACATCATGACAGGAAATTTTAAAATTTTAATCTTCTACTACACCTCCTTATCCAACAAAGAGGTAGTGATGAGACCAAATGACATATTCTTCTTAGTGCCTGACGGGGTGCGGTGTTGGAGAGTTATACCTCCTTAGTGCCTTTTGTGGTGTGGCGTTGGAGAAGATCTCCTTAGTGCTTATTAAGGTATGGTGTTAGAAATATGGGACTCCTTAGTGTTTGTATGATATGGTGTTAGAGTCATCGACACCTCATTATGTGTATTGGGAGAAACCATAGTCCAAAAGTGAGATAAAATACCTTTAGCCAGGTGATTCTACCACTAAAACTGAGCTTAAGGCTAATAAGAGTGTACATCAGTCTAAGGCGAGCCTATAGTTTCATGTTGGTGTGACTTAGAGATTCGGTTAGTAGTGATCATGCTATGTGATGCTATATGTTGTATATAAGGAAAAGTGGCGATCAAAGTAGTAAAAGAAATGAATTGACACTTATGGTTGTGAATTAGCATGGAATATGTGATATATTATGTTAAATGGTATATTATGCTTTACTTTTATATAGTTGCATGTGGTAGTCAATAGGAGTGAATTATTTCATTACTGAGATTTTTATCTCACCCCTGTGGTTATATTTTTATAGGATAGAGCAATGAATAGGGTAAGGAAAAAGAGTCTGGATCAGCTTAGAGTTGCTAAAGCCGTGTGAAATCTCTGAGTTTGTGTAATGAACTGAGAACTTGTGTATATATGTGTATATGAGTTTCCATATAGTTGCATGCATGCTTTGAGTAGTGATTTTATGAAATATTAGCCTAATTGTGTATATATGTGGTGAAATGAACCAAGGGCTAAGATTTGTGTGAGTTTGTGTGGAAAATATAGTGATAATGGTGAATCTTAAGCCCATGTATGAAATTATGATGAAATAAGTAATTTGAGGCTAAGATTGAGTAGTAAATGTGTTATGGATGTGTTTATATGTGATTTTGATGAGAAAAAGGGCCAAGTGGACTAACTTGTGCCAAGTGATGGCAATTTGTGAATGTTGGGAAAATGTGGAAATTGCCATTGAGGGGTCAAATTTTAATATACGTGTATGTTTGTAATATACTATGACTATTAGGTGTATTAGGCCCTTTTGGACTTGATTCAAGGTAATATTAGTCTAATGCGAGAAAGGGATCGATTTAAGTACTTGGGTGCACAAAATTTTTTTAAAAAAATGACTTTCTGTACCCAGGTGTCTAAATTTTGATTGAACCATTAGATCGTGTCCAAACCTATCTCATTAGTTAGCCTATAAGATAATCTTCGTGTGGGCACTTGAATCACTCTGATTGGATGTCGTATGTGAAAACATCGTATACTGAAAGTTTCTCACTTTTGTTGTCAAATGATAGTAGAAAATTTGGACTGACACATCGCGGCGTATGATGTCACATGTCACATTGCACGTACTGCATGTCGTGACGCATGGCCTATTTTCCAATTTAATTTTGAGGTTTTGAATGCATGCAAGGACCGAGATGAATGTATATGATTTATTTCTGCTGTGTATTGCTCTGATGTGTTATGGTTTTGATGATTTTGTAAAAACAGGTCTTTAGCCAAAGCTTTTCAAATAGATTCTGATTACTAATTGGTGTGTTTGAGTGGTGATTCTGTTAATCTTCTCTTATATCAAGCGGATATAGGAGGAGGTTATAGCATGGTCTAATGAGACAATATGATCAATTTGAGTGCTTGGGTGTGTTAAATTTTTTAAAAAAGTAGCTTTTTGCATTCGAGTGTCCAAATTTTGATCGGACCATTAGATTGTGGCCAAACTTATCTCCTTAGTTAGTTTATGGAACTAGCTTCTTGTGAGCTCTTTAACCACTCCAATCAGATGTCATATGTGGAGAAGATGCAGTCTAAAGTTTTCCCTGTGAACTATCATATGACAATTTTAGAGACTATCATGTGAGCTACGATGCATGGCATGCTTATCCCGTGTTGTGTAACACTTGCTTCAAGTATTATCCAAAAATCACACAATTCAAATAAACTAAGTGTGGTTAAATAGTTAATCCTAAAACTAACTTAGGAAACAAATCATTTAAATCACTAAACAGATACGTGATTGCAAAATAAACATTTAAAATCTTTTTTTAAAAAATTTTTTATAGGCTTTACCTATAGCGCACGGAAGCAAACTAGGTAAAAGCGAGGTAAAAAGATATTGTCATGACAGCATTAAATTACTATCATGATAGCCCTTCAACGGATGGATTTTGAAAAGAGTACTATTAGTATACCAAATTTTGAAAAGATCCAATGGACAGATTAAATTTTGTGCATGTTGCAATATCATCACTGTTGCTGTCATGATAGCACTTTTGCTATCATGACAGCTCCTTCGGACCAAATTATGGAGTACGCCATTTCTCTGTCTGATGTCCGATCGATGTGATTCCAAAGCCCACACGAAGCTTATAAAAGGTTTTACTTATGACCCAAATTGTAGAGAAATTCAACGATCAGATTATGATTTGGACGTCCAGATGAAAAAGTGCAGTTTTTTAGTAAAAACTATTTTCAAAATTATCCAAATCTCATCTTAATAGTCACAAACCTGTGAGAACACTTTGGACACATAAATAGGACTAAAAACACCTGATAGAACATTTAAATGATAGAAAAACCCTTTATACCAAAATTTGACCACCCGGGTGCTATTTCCCAAAATGGACCTTAAACCCCCAAAATGCACAAATCATACAAGAGTGATCAAAAACTATTCCAAATATCATATACACATATGAATACACACGATAAAAATTTTCACTTGGCTCAGAGATTTCTGTAGGGCCCACGCATCCCCTCTCTCTATCCAAGGTGTATGTTTGCCTATAGCACACCATTTGTAATGCAACTACTTTGCATTTGCTTGTAGAATTACATATATACCAAAATAAATATTTGCTTGTAGTAAAAACTTGGTCTACTAAATAAATCCATCAAAATCACACACCATAGCCAAGTTTCCTAGCCACAAGTCTACAAGCAAATAAAAATTCATACACAAGCCCTACAATCTACACGTACTCACACACATATACATAATCACATCCTATTGGCACCCTAATTCTAAATACATTACAACATATTTGCTCAAAAGAAAGGGTTGCAGTTCTTTACAATTCACAAACAATTCCTAACTCTGCTCCATTCCCCGTCCTCTACTGGTTCCTTTGCCTGGACCTGAAAATATTAAAAGAAAGGGATGAGACAACCACAGTCTCAGTAACAGAAAAATCTACATTGATTATTACAGAGTAAGCTATAATGGAATAAACGAATAATAAATTCAACGTAGTATATAATTTAGCCATTTAAAATGCATGAATGCATGACATAGGCCGGTATAGCCTTTTATGACTAATAGAATGCCCCCTGACACTCTTTAACTCGCAAGTAAACCTTATACCTACTTGTACCTCTATAGGCACAAAACATAATCTAAGGCATGATCTAATCCACCGAACCGTCTATGCCCCTTCGACGTGAATCCTAAGCAGTCGAAACTAACTCCCTCCCAGAGTTAGCCGGACTTACTCTCCATGTGAGGGCTACCTTAACCTAGGCACTTAACCTCACACTTCATATGTCAGATTCTCTCCCCCACTGAGAGGTGTCGAACACTCAATACACTAATCACTTTAGTACACTGAGCTCACAATACGTAAGACAACACTGAGTACTGGCAGTGTGCCATAGAATATCAAAAGTCTACACCTTCTCATTGGTGAACTCCCACCGAGATCATGCCTTTTACTCGTGTCTACCTTTCTCGAGTATTGACCACTTAAACACTCTAAGGTAGTATAACATTTATAAATCTCCCTTAAACGGTTCCTAAGCCTATCTAAAGTACCTTACTTAGTTACACTTTCTTAAGTGCAACTTCTATTCTTTATGATTACAATACATGCAAACAAATCTAGTTTTCATAAAAATATTTTTGTTAAACAATTAGAAAACATATTTGCATTATAATCAAAGTAGTACCCCATAACCCCTTATAAAGCACATTTAATCTTTTAAAACATGTAATGCATGATAGCTAGTAATATTTATTCAAAAATAGCTAAAATGAAGTAATAAGAAATATAAATTCTCCTATTACATCAATCCTTTGGTATCAAAAGGGTTCCTCTTATACAAAATAGGACTTGGCTTGTTCCTTAACTTCTCAATAAGTTCCACCAACAATTTCCTACAATATATAAATGATCCACATTACTTATCATGACAAATAGCATTAATGAACACTATAACTCATATCACACAACTTGGGTCAATGAGTCATAATCCATCTTAATGGTCCATATATTAAATCAATCATTCACATAGTATCACTTAACCACCAAAACCATTTATTAGCCATCACTAGGTTAATTTCTAATTCATATAATTGTTAATCAATTAAAAACCTTCACTTAGTGTCAACAACTTTTACCATTAGCCCTTATAATGAAAACCAAACCTTAATTTAAATCTTATTGGGATCAAATAGCATGATCATAATTAAATCAATAGGCTTTAACCATTAAAGAGAAAAACCCAATCTCTCGGGGTTTAATTTGTGCCCAAACCAACTCTTTTCATCCAATTATCCACTCAAAATATTAGATTACTATATAGAAACTTAAAACATCCTCCCTAGGATCGAAAGAAACTAAAGCTTATAAGAATAAAGCCTTTGGAATCAAAATCTAGAAATTTCCTCTTCCAACAATTGAAGAAAATCAATAGGGAAGGAAGAGGATTGAAGTAGGGAGTTTACCTATTATGTAGCCGAGCTCACAACGGTCGCAAAGCCTCCCAGATCTAAGCCTAACTCCCTCTCTTTCTCCTCTCTTCTTCCTCTCACTCTCTTGTGCTTTTTGTTCTTTCTTTGTTTCATTTCTTTCTTTGTTTATGCGTTCATTCCCACTTTGAAAAACTGAACATAACACTTTAGAGAAAATTACAAGAAAGGGCCTAGCATTTTTTATTATAGCACAAAAGACCAGGTCAACTTTGGTAATTTTTTGCATAGTTAAAAATTAAATAAAACCAAACTTGTGCTAAGAAAAATTCAAACTCTGAACCTCTATCAAATTATTCTTAATTTTAATTTAATTATAGATATTTTATTTTATTTTTAAAATAAATCCAAGTCTTAAAATTTTTGGGATGTTACATTAATAAAATAAATCTAAGTCTTAAAATTTTTAAGATATTACATGTTGTATGACATAGATAGGAGCTTGTGGCTCTGTGCCATATGTCGTGGTGCATGGATCAATTTTTAACTTTGTTTCTTTGTTTTGAAAGCATGTATGGACTCTAATGGATGCAAATGTTATCTTTCATTATGTTATGCTTTATTTGGTGTTGAGTTAGTTGAGAATTATGATGATTTTTTTTAAAATGTGTCTTGTGTCCTAGCTTTTCAAACAAAGTATTTCAATATAGTTTGGTTTAGAAGTGTGGTGATTATGTTAATTCTCTCCTAATATCACGTTGATATAAGGGGAGGGTTACAAAAAGCAAAGGAAGTAAAATGCAAGAAAAAAGGGCCAAAAATATCATTTTTGTATATTCTAGCACAGATGTCGCAATGTAAGATTGTAGCACCATAGTATGTGGCACAAAAAGGAAAATTTGGCCACTACGCTATAATGCCCCCTTTTGGCATTACAACGCAACACACAATTCCAATATATATATTTATATATTTATATATGTGTTTAAAATTAAATATCATAAAAAGAGTTGGGATCCTAAAGTAAAATCTTTGAAAACCATCTAACATTATTTAAAATCCTTATTTATGCCCAGCAGAAGTATATGGATTGCATATATAACATTTAAGGAGAAAACAAAAGTGAAACAGTGATTCTAGGCTAAATTAGGCCAAATGTTGTGATATATGGCACACTCATTGTGGCGTATAGTACATAGCCAAAAGTTCACATTCTATGACATGAGCCGCAGGATGTGCACTATGCAACGTGATGCACATATCAAATTTTGTTGTCAAATAGCACTTCAGACGTACGCCATTTCCACATATGGTATTTCATTCGGGTGATTCAAATACCCACACGAAACAAATTTAAAACTCTAACTAATAACATTGGTTTCATTTCAATTTGATATTTTATTTGAAAATTGGATACCCGAATGCAAAATGACCATTTTAAGTCATTTTCACTTACCCAAGTGCCCCAATTAAAACCATATGTCATTAGCCACTTTTAGGGCCTTAACTATCCAATAGAACATTTAACACTTAATTGAACATTCATAATGCAAACATCAAACATACCTACAATTTTAGACAATAAACTATCCTTAAACATGTAATATCTTGAATTTCAAATTTGGGAATTTTAGGTGTTTAGAAGGGTATAATGGTAAAATTAAGTGAGTTTTTAATTAATGATCTTTTTGAAAAACTAATGTAGCTAATGGATCATTGGACAGCCTTAAAAGAGGGTTAGACAGGAGTTTAAAATAGCCATGGCATGGAGAGAGGTTCAAAATGAGTGTAGACCTCTTTGTGCCATATGCCACGACAGATGCACCAATGTGTCACGGTGCATGTACAAAAATATACACTTATAGTTTGCAAATCAGAATAAAAATTAGAAGAAAGAAAGTTTAAATGCGAGAGTGGCGTCGAGTAGCGACTTGAGGCTCCTAGGGCTCGACTTTGGGAGTAACTTAGAAACATTTAGGAGCTTGATTGCTGTTGGGTGAGTTTTCTATCCTCCTCCTTCCTCCTATATTCAAATTTTCTAAAGGTTTAGAGTAATATGGGATTTGGATTTCATTGATCTTGGGTTATAACCAAACTCATTTGTTTAGATAAGGTCTTATGGATTTAAATCAAGTCTTCAACCCTAAGTTTATAGGTTTTGTATGGATTTGAAAATTTTGGCTATAGGTTAGACAAACTGTAAGTAGAAATTAGGAGATTAAGAGCAATTTGGCTATAGGTATTATTTATGTGTTTGGGTGTTAAATATAATTAATGGAGAGTATTGGGGAATTGTTGGGGCTAAATTAAAGTTTCAAGTATAATGGGTACTTAAAATTGCATTAAAAATGGGGAAAATAGCGTGTGGATTGATAATTAAGGATTTAATCTTATAGATTAACTATTACTGATCAAGCATTATGGTGATAGTAGACATGCATGGAATCGTTGTTTGACCATGGTAACCCTTTTTGTGACAAAACGGTTGAGGTAACCGAATTGTCTAAACTCTCCTCTTATGTGTTTGGATAGTTGTGTGGTAGTTATTAAGGTTGATACCTTAAGATTTGTATCATTATAGTATTAAAATGAAATGATTATGATTTAGAAACTATGTGAAATGCAATAAAAAGTTATGCTTTTAGTGTTCTGGTTTTTGAAGGCAAAATGTTATTTTTAAGTGTAATTTTTTTGCGAAACTATGAGTAGAAATGAACATTTAGTGAAAGTGATATGTTATGGCTATGTGTTAGATCATTGAGCATATGTTTGGCATGATTATTGTGAGAGGGTGGGAGTTCACCCTTATTAGGGACATTTTTTAAAAATCCATATGGCATACTAGCACCGTAGAGGCCCCAGTGCTCTGTATTATATTATTTGAAAGTTCTAGTACTACATGAGGTAGATTAGGCATCGATACCCATAGTATTTATATATAGGGGGAATCTATGGTCCATAATGGGTGAAGGCACTCTTGGCTGGGGATGCCTCCTACTAATGGTGAGTTTTGGCCAACCTAGTCATATGGACTTGGTCCTATTGAGTTGTTAGTCCACAGATTCAATCAGAAGACATAAAGAGGGTCTAAGGTGGTATGTTGATCATACATATTATATTATAATCATATGTGTGGATATACATGACTTGATATATGTTTATAATGCCACTTCACATACGCACTATCTGTTCTTACACACAAGTAGTTTGATAAAACCATTTGGTTACTAAGTCCTTAACTTACCTCATAGTTATATTTTATAGGTGAAGGCTCTGATAGGGGTAATGGGAAGGAAAGTGAAACTGAGCATCAAGGGGACTAGTTAATAATTGTATAGTCCTTCTCATTTATTTAGGTTTTGTGATGAATTGCATATGCATATGCCAACTTAGGAAACATATGTCATTTTGAGAGCACTTGCTTGAGTTTTGTTGTAAACTGTAGGTATCTCAGCTTAGGAGGTTGTATTTATATTGTAGTGGCTATGAGAGGTTAAGATACTATTATAAGTGTTATTTTGTGTCGATTCATATGTTAGATTGGCCATTTGAATGATGATGTGTGATTATTACCCCTTGTGGGATTTATATTAAATATAAGGTTTTGATAGCCAAATCTTGTCTGAAATGTTGTTATTATGGTTTGAATGCATGTACAGGTTGTTTGTGGTCCATTTAAGTTGGTTCAGGTGGTTCCACAGTTATTGGAACTTGGTATGTGAGTTTGAACACCTTGGTTATGATCTTGGAAAGAAAATGTACCATTTTGAGTTTGGGTGTTCAAATTTCATTTGGTTTGGTGTTTGGGTGTGAGACCAGTTCTAATTGCTAGGTGTCCCTAAGGCCATGTTTGGTAGACTGGAATTGTAGAGATGGAAATGGAATTGGAAAAAGAATCTGAATAAAGTGATGTTTGGTAGACATAAATCATAATTCCCAAGAATCCCAATTTCATGAAAATAGGTTGAATTGGATTCTTTGTTTAAAGCTATGGAATCAAGGGCAATTCCATAGAATTGTGACTTTTAAGACACTTTTACCCTCATAAAAATTATAGAAAGGCAATTTTAACTAAAAAACATATAACCCTAACCATACCCAAAAATGACCACACCCAATTATAATATATGTGTGTATGTGTAAAATATAATACGATATATGTATTTATAATATTTCTTCTATGAAATATTTTACTTATATATAATATTTATCATCTATCTAATATTTTATTTATATACTAAACATGTGAGGAAATTAAAATATTTTTTGTAAAATATTTTACTTATATATAATATCTATCATCTATATAATATTTCATTAACATATAAAATATATAAGGAAATTGAAACACAATTAAGCTTTTATTATGTTTTATTTTAATTTCTATATAGGGGTATTTTTGTCTTTTAAGTATAATTCCATTTCCATGTCTTACGTACCAAACAAAAATAATGTAAGGAAATTTTTTTGACATACCAAACATATTTTTGTAATCCAATTCTATTCCAATTCTAATTCCGATTCTGATTCCAATTCCATCAAAAACTATTCAATCATACCAAATGAGGCCTAAGAGCTACGTGCGGACATTTGAATCATTCAAATCGAACGTTAGATGGTGAAATGGCATGCTTTGAAAATTAGCCTGGAGTGCTATCATGATAGCAGTTTGTTGTCATGATAGCAGCACGCCTTATAGTGCATTGATAGCCGTGCCATAATGCAAGGCATAGAGAGGGATGTTTCCCTCTATGCAATCCGTCACGATGAATGGAACCATACTTCATAGTGTACTGTGCCTTTTCTGGAAAATTTTCTAAATTGTTTTACTATTGTTTTAAGTGTTATTTTGACTTTTATGCTTCTATTGTCTTGTTTAATTGGTTTTAAACTATAGTTTGAGCTCAAAAAAACTTTTAAAAGGGTTTCTTCGGATCTCATTTTCTTGAAATTTTCTTAAATCTTCTTTTAACTATTGAGTTATGATAACTGCTTTAAGGGATTTAAATGTCTTGGTTGTCATAATGATGTTTCATGTTTGGTGTCCTGTGTGTTTGTGATGTCAAGACGAACATTATAAAACACACATGTCAAGGCTATTTGCATATTTTCACACATTTACACACACATGGCCAAACTCCACACACTTTCACATCAAAATACACTAACATGCACTTGAAATAGTATTTAGGCCCTTATTTACAATGTTTTATTTAGTCAAATAAAGCTCTAGATTCCTCTATCTTCATCTCTCTAGGATTCCACCAAGAAACTTAGCCAACCATCTTCATCTTCATCTTCAAGAATCCTAGGAAAAGCTTGTGAAGCCTGAAATCTATAGAAGCTTGAATGAAGAAATTGAGCTTAGATCCTTGTGAGAATGGAAGGAATAAGACTAACAAGTAAGAGAGGAAGAATGGTGTGGGTTTTTTGAAGTTTTGGTGGTTAGAAATAAAGTTATGGGTGCTGAAAAAATGAAAAAGGTGGGGAGAAGGTGGAGAAAATGAAAAACAAAATGAACTAGAGAGAGAAAGAGATGGAAGAGATAATGAAATGAGGTGGTAGATCTGAAATGAGAGGTTGTGGGATGTGTAAAAGAGTTTGCCTTCAGCTGATTACCAATTGAAATAAAAGAAAACAAAATAAAAAGGAATTTTGGGGCCTTGTGACATTTGCTAGGTGGCACCCTCCTATTGGTTTGTAGATAATTGCAACGTGTGTCAAATTAATTTTATGTATCATCTACATTTTAAGCTGATCTAGACCACCCAATATAAAGCAAAACATGTCCAAATGCTTCAGCTTTAACCCCATAGACTTTTGACTTCATTTGCCTAATTGATGCACAAGTCACATGTCACCTTTGTAACAAAAATCACATAATTCAATTAACTAACATGTGACATTATAAAATATGATTAAAGTGTATAATTAAATTCATATTTAAAAGGAAAAATTTATTAAAGTAACCAAGTTCTTAGGTGCATAAAATTATATAAAAATTTCCATATAAATACAAACTGAAACTAGGTCAAACTAGCATACTTGAGAAAGTGTTAAGTTTTTATTTAATTACTCCCAAATTAAAATGAATTTGTAAAATCTAATTTGACCACTCTTCTTCTACACTAAAAATACATTTTGTCAATTTTTCTTGTACATTTTATCAAAAGTTTATTTTTAGACCAAAATATCTTTAGTACACAAAATCTAGGCACTTAGGCAAATTTTCAAATCTAATATAATGTGTATGCATTTTAAGATAATAGAACCTTATAAATGGTCCTAATTAACATAGAAAAACATGTAACAAATGTGTTCTATCACTCTTGGCAAATGCTAGAACCTTATAAAAGCTTGTGGCAAGTGTTGCCAACATCAGGCAAGGCACGAACATGTGTTAGCAAACTTGTAGCAAGTGTTGGCACCATTTAAGCAAGGGTTGACAAGGATTAGGAAAGCTCTTGACAATTATTAGAACCTCATGCAAACTTGTGGCAAGTGTTGCTAACCTCAGGTAAGCTCGTGGCAAGTGTTAGCAAGGCGCAAACATATGCTGGCAAACATGTGACAAGTGTTGGCAACATTCAAAGAAGTGTTGGCAAGGATTAGAAAAGCTCTTTACAAGTGCTAAGACCTTATGGAAGTTTGTGGCAAGATTTGGCAACCTCGAGTTAGCCTTGTGGCAAGTGTTGACAAGACACAAACATGTGTTGGAAAACTTGTGGCAAGTGCTGGCATGGATTGGGAAAGCTCTTGGCAAGTGAGTACCTCATGCAAGCTTATGGAAAGTGTTGGCAATCCACAATTAGTGAGTGATTAGGATTTTGGATGATAGTTTAATATTTTGACTCATTGGAGTGTTAAATAGGTAGATACAGGTGAAAGAATCGTGTCTCAGAATGAAACATGTGTGTGTGGTGAGGATTTTCCTCACTATGCCACATGCCATGGCACAAGCTGCCTGCACTGCGATGCACAGATCAAAAATTTGGTGATTAAATCGTGGTCAACTCGTGATTTTTGAAGGAGAGAAAAAGGAAACACGAAAGGGAGAGGAGAAGAAAGCATTATTCTACTAGGGCATCAATTTGTTAGAGCTTGAAAGAAATTTCTGACTAATAGCTTATCGAGTAAGTTTTGTACTACCCTTAGCTTCGATTTGCTATAGTTTCTCTTAGAATAAATTATAAAGAAATTAAATCAGGGAAATTTAAGGGGTTTGTTTCTTATCCTTTAGTAATGAAAAAGTTCTCGAAAGTTAAATTAAGGCTTTAGGACTAGTTTAGGATTGAATGATAAAGCTTTAAAATTATAAGCTTAAATTAGCCCTAAACCAATGGTAAAAGGGGGTGGAAATTAAGTAGATGTGAAATGGGATTCCTAGAAGTATGATCTATGTCATATTTTACATATTAAACACTTGGTTTTTGGCATCAAATTGTGCATATTAGGGCTTATTTTTCAATTTTGAGTTGTCTTTTTCATATTGACTCTATGAACCCTAATAATGCTATGTGATGATTGTTTTGACACTTTCATACCCTAATTGAGATCTTGGGCCTTAATTCTCTTTTATTTCCTTTTTAGTTGTCTTTTTAGGATTTATTTAGTTTTGTATCTTTTATTTTTAGATTCTTGGAGAAGCTAATTTAGAGCTAAGAGGTAAAGACTAAGTCAACTTCATTGGAGAATTCAATAACCAGAAAGGACTTATGTGGCATTAGAATTTCATAATTAAAGAGTTGAGTTAGTGCCATTCAGAAATTAATTAAAGAAGCTTAGAATGACATCATCATTTGGCTTAAAGACTCATTTGTGTGTGAATTGAAGTTGATCTAAGAGAAATATAGGATGACATCATCAAGGGAAAACAAACAAGCATACGTGCGTGAATGCAATCTGATCCAAATGAGAGCATAAGTTGACATCATCATAAGAAAGTAAAGGGCATTGCATGCGTGATTCAATTCTGATTCAAAGAAGTTATTAGGTGACATCATCATGAGGCTTAAGAGAAGCATTTTATGCGTGACACCATCTAAATCTAATAGGCTAAATATGCGGCATCTGATCAAGCCTTCAAATTAGTCACATTGGCCTTGCTTCATTCACATCGTTTATGCTTTTCAATGTTAGCACTTAGGCGCCTCACTCCCTCTGATTTTCTAGATTTATTTGCTCATTTTTAGTTCATTTTCCAGCTCATCATTAGCCACATTCAGATCTGGACCACTTTGAAATTATCACCCATTCACATTTATCACACATATATAAAACATTTTATTTCGTTTTCAGCTTCATTATGTATATTCCAATCTCTTTCTTCAGCCACATTTTCTCTCAAATTCTCTCATCTCCTTCATCCATATCACACGTCCAGCTTCATCTCCTTCAATTTTCAGATTTAATTCTTTCATTTTTCACCCTCAATCACTTCGTCTGGACTTCTTCTCTTCATTTCTAATCCACATTTCATTCAGCGTCCATTCCTTTGTCCAGATTTAGCACCATTTTGTCCTCTTCTATCTCAATTCCAAATTTAGATTTCATCATTCCATCACTATATTTTCATCCAGCAAGCTTCATGATTCTAGATTCACCATGGTTTCTCAAGCTCAAGGTCTAATTTAGTTGAAGAAGAAGAGCATGAGAGGCTAATCACCTAAAGCTCCAAGAAGGATAACTTGACATTATGAGATTTTCAGATTTGTAATCTTCATTCACTTTCTTGATTTTACATTCTTTTCTTGATTCATAGTGGAATTCAAATTCTGCACCTAGTTTGGTTAAGGATTTTGTAATTCTAAGTTTGATTTGATGAGAATATGAATGATGGATTTAGATTTTTATGCTATGTCCATATCTAAAATTTATGATTTAGCTTGATGTTCTAGGGTTATTTCATAAGTTCTTGCTCATTCTTGTTCAAGTTCATATGTAGACATAAGTTAGATCCATATTGGTTATATGAATTTGGCTTAAGGTGTTTTTTCTTCCACTAATTTTGGTCTAAAACTTATGTAGAACAAAGCTGGACATAATGTTAATTCTAAATTCACTTGACTTAGATTTAATAGTATCTATTAAATCTAATAGTGCACTACATTTAGAGGCTTCTAAGTGTCTCATATTAGGTTAATTAAGAGGGTTTGTGTTAATATATTTCTGGAAATCAATTATTAATGTTAGGAAATCTGACTTAGCTCATCATAATTACCATTTATTCCATTCCAATTAAAATAGAAAATTACAAATATCTAATTCATGCATTAGACTTAGTTTTGATTACTTGAAATTTAGCTTAATTTGTAGCACTTGAACAATAATTTGAATGTCCCTAAGGAAATGACCTAGGATATTCACTTCTACATTTTAGTTTTAAATTTGATAACCTAAGGCGACTAAAGGTTTATCAAAGTAGTAGAAAGTGGTGAATGAGTAGTGATGAGCCTAGATTGACTAAGTGAAAGAGAATGAATGGCTAGATATAGTTTTTACTAGTAAGTGCTTTTGGTCAATTTGATTAATTGACTAATAGTACCAATTGTGTGTAAATTAGCATATTATACATGTAGAGTGAGAAAGGAAGCATATAGAGAAGCGTTAGTAGTTGTGAAATCCATGGTAACCTTTCTAGTGATAGAAGGATTAAGGTAATTGAATAACTTCTTTTGTTTGACTATCTATTATAACTATTTGAAAGTATGATATCTATTGCATGACATTGTTTTAAACCGAGCATGTTTTGAGACAATGCATGGTTATTGCATAAAATGGATTTCAGTTACAAAAACAGGTGAAAATATGTGGTTATATATATATGTGCATATGTGGTTTATACGAAAGCATGGTCATAGGGGTGAGAGTTCACCCGTAAGGAGAAATAGTGAAAGCCCATATGGCATATTCTCTTTAGTGTCCGACAAGGTGCGGTGTCAGAGAATTTCATCTCCTTAGTACTTTTTTAGGTGTAGTGTTGGAGACTATCTCCTTAGTGCTTATGAGGGGTGCGGTGTTGGAGATCTAAGCTCCTTAGCATCTATGTAATGCAGCGTTGGGGTAACAACACCTTGATGAGTGTGTGATAGGGGGAAATCATAGTCCAAAAGTGGGACAGAATACCTTTAGCTGGGCGATTTTACAACTGAAGGTGCGCTCAGGTCAGTGAGTGTGTATTGGCCCATTATAAGTCTATGGTTTCAGTTGTGGTGATAGAAAAGTTCGAACAGTAGTGATCATGCAGAAAGTAGTGATTTGCAGTAAAAATGGTTTTATGAAATTATATTTGTATTATATGTTATGTTTGAATTATATATATACTATATTTACTTATAGTTACTTGTGATAGTTTATAGTAGTGGGCTGTTTTATTACTGAGATTATTATCTCATCTCGTGGTTACATTTTTACAAGTCAAAGTAGTAAGCTAGGAAAAGGGAAAGACTAAAGGCCAGCTTAGTATGGATTAAATCATGCAAATTTAGAGTTTGTATAATGGACTTTGTCTCTTGTGAATATTGTAAATGAAAGATGCCATAGGACTTGCATGCATGTTTGAATTATGATTTCTAGTGACTTTAGAGAAATCTTAGCCAATGTGTGTGTAAATGATGTGATTGAGGCTAAGATTTAGTTGTGAATGTATGTGTGGGTATATATGCAATGAATTGTGGTGAAAACTGTATGGGGATTATGAGTAGAATGGCCAAGAATACACTGTTGTGTTTAGTAGTGAAATATAGCCCCTTTTGCTTGTAAAATGGGCAGTTGAATGGTCAAATGTTAATTTACATGAATATATGATATGATGTGTGGTTAGTCAAGTGTATAAAGTTCTTTTGGATCTAAGTCCTAAACAGTTTAATGAGGCTAAGTGAGCAATTTGAACACTTTGGTTTGCAAACTTTTTAGAAAAAGTGACATTTTGCACTCTAGTGTTCAAATTTAGATTGGACTATTAGATTGTGTTCAAACTTATCTCATTAGTTAGCTTATGAAATAAACTTCATGTGTGCATTTGAATCACTTTGATCGGATGACGTATGTGAAAACTGCGCACGCCAAAAATTCACCTTTATGAATTATCATATAACAGTAAAAATCTATCATGTGTGCCGTGACATATGGCTCAATAAGCCATGGCGCATGGCATAAAAAGGGGAGCCCATAGCTTTGTGCCATATGCCGTGGTGCATGTGGTGCATGCCACACCGTGGCGCATTGCTCACTTTTTAATCTTATATCTCTTATGTTTAAGCATGGGTTGAATGTGATGAATGCTCGTAGTTGTCTTCCGTTGTGCAATGATTAATATGTATTGGATTTCAAATAATTTTGAACAATTTTGAAAATGAAGTCTTGGGTCCCAATCGCTTTATAAATTATTTATTGAGAACAATTTGATATATTTGATATGGTGATTATGTTAACTCCTCCTAATATTTTGTAGATATTGTCTCAAGTAAGTTTCCTCCTTTAGAATCTATTAGAATCCAAATTTTGGGATAGCTAGATGATTAATCCTAAAAAAGTGATTCAAGATTTACTCTATCTGTTTACAAAATTTGAAGGCTCTGAAGACAGAGCTCCCTAAATAGTTTGATTTTTATCATTTATCATTTTATAAGATAAAAATATCCCTTTTATTACATAAAGATTAAAAATGAAAAATAAAAAACACAACATAGTTATGTTAGAAAATAAATGACTTTTTTGTGACTTCAAATGTATTTACATTAGATGACATATTAGATGTATTTCTATCATCAAATGTTTAAAAAGACTACATTTTTGCGACTTCAAATTAATAGCTTAAAGATCATTTATAATTATGTTTTTAAAATATATCTCTTGAAAAAAAATACAATTAAAACCATTCAATATGAAGAAGTTTCATATACGTCTGTTATTTATTATTCATTAAAACCTTTGTTCTTGTGAAGAAGTGATTAAAAAGATTCTACAAAATTTCATGACATTGTATAACTTAATAATTTAATTTGATTAAATAAATAAATGACATGTAAAATTAATCAATAACATTATGTCTATTCTTTTTATAAATGATGTTTTAATCTTTAAATGATAAAATTTTTAATAAGATCTTTAAATAATATCAACGTACATAAGGTTTATCTTTTTATATATTTGATGACAAAATATTTATTTTTCATGTTCTAATTTAAATTGTGTTTTTTATGTTTGTTTCTCTCACACGAATTTTAATTACATTTGTGCAATGCACGAGGTTTGAATATTCTTTATTTTGAATCCTCATCGCTCTATTTATTTTGCCTTTTTGTACACAATCTTAACAAATATCATAGAATAAATGTAATTTAAAAAAAATATAACTATATATACTAAATTACAAATATATAGAATATTTCACTTTCAGTGTCTAAATCCTACTATAATGGGTGTGACTTATCCAAGTTTTATATCTAAATTGCTTAATTTCTTGAATAGATGTAAATTAGTCAACTTGTTCTTACATTAAGACCAAAAAAAAATATGCCATATTAGAGGGGTAAACATTCTAGTAGGCAAGTCACTTACATGCGTCTAAATTGAAATTAGAATAATACTTTCTAGGAATTATTATAAATTCATTCTTTATTTTATTTTTTTAAAACTAACTTCTTGAGGAAAAATACTTTTGACAGATCTATAGCACCCTTAACCAATGAGTGTTTTGTGAAAGAAGGTTAAATATCTATTCTTGCATATAAAAAACAAGTGCGCATGCGTTTATAATATATTTTGAATAATAATAATAATAATAATAATAATAATAAATTTTAAATTGAATAGTGTGAACAATTATGGAATAAAATATTATTTTTTAATAAAAATTAATTATTATTAATAACAATTAAGTAAATTAGATCAGTGAATTTCAAATTAATGGTAAAGCCTTAAAATTTAAGAAGACGATGATTTACCGTTCAACCATAATTTATGTTGGGCTTTCTTTTATTTATTTATTTCCTTCCTTTTGCAAAGGGCTTTTTATTTACAATCATGAGTGATGAGCACATCTGCGCGATTATGCGAAGCTATTATTAGTGGCTGCTATCATGTAACCTAAGTGAGGCACAAATAACTGACGGTATCTGCGGCGCGACTCTTCAAGACTGAGACTCAAGTCATAGGGGAACGATTGGCTGGGGCCTCATGCCTTGCTAGGGTTTTAAACCGTCGCCTCGTTTTCGGAGGGTTCTCCGCACGGCTGAGCGATGCCGTCTATGGCAACCCTTTCTCGGCACAGGCCGAGTGTGAGAGAGGGTTTCTTTTGGCTCGGTGCATTTGTGCGCTGGGCAATTCGGTTTTGTGTGTGGGCGTTCATAAAGAGGGTTGATGTCAATTTTGGGATATTGGTCTTCGGTAGGACGGTTGAATGATCTGAGGCAGAGGCGACTGGGATCTAAGGCGAGTTTGAGGATTTTGAAGGAGGAAATTGTGAGTTTGTGTTAGCGATGAACAACGAAGGTGGTAGCGAATGCGCGTCGATGTCAGCGGCAAATGCGCGTCGATTTCCCTGCCTAATCACCTGCCCACCACTTTCATTCCTTCCACTCCCTCTTCTAGAATGTCCTAAGCAAGAGACAAAGGGCGTATAGGTATTTGATTCGATCACAATAGAAGGCAGCACGAAGAAGATGAAGGGGACAGTGCGCGTCTATTTGAAGTGCCATCTGTGACCCAGTTCATGTTGTTCTTGGTTGGTGGCGAGGGTCATCAAGGAGGCGGAGGACAAATGAGAATGAGATCGACATCCACTCTGACCCCTTCAGGTTGTTTAAAATATCTTGTCACTTTTGCCCATTAACAAGCTATATCAGAATATAGAAACCAATAATCCCTGTCTTCTCCGCTGTTCTTCTTTATTGGTCTTCTTCAGTCATATCGCCATGCTTTTTTATTTTTTCCCTCCCCAAGTTCTAATCAATTGTTCTTAATTACTTCTTCGTTTGTTTTCTTCCTTCATCTAGGATTTCTCTAATAAATTAAGCTTTGGAAGAAGAATTTGCGATGGGGGAGAGGATTTGGGAGGAGTGAAGAATGGTAATTGATCTAACATCTCTCACGGTTAATGCACTTATATTTTGTTAAAAAAATTATCCTTTCTCTTCCTCTATGCTTCGATTAACCTACCGAATGATAGCATTCAATGTATACAAAGCTTGGTCATTTTCGTCGATTTCTCCTTCCATTCTTCATTGGTTTTTAAATTTCAAGTCTCTCTCTCTCTGCATCATCCTTCCCTTACTTCCACAGTGCACCACAACCAAAACTCTTTACTATAATCTAAACAGAATCATTTTACATTGTGCTCTTCAAATATGGTTTTCATGCTCATCATTTTCTTTTGGGCATCGAGAAGAACCGCAACACCCTCTTTTGGAGACTTGTAAATGTTGTTTGTATTATGTACTTGATTTACATATTGTGTCTGTGTTGCTTCACAAAGTTTGATTGATTGGATTACATCTCAGATTCCTTCATTTAATAGTGGATAGTCAACAGTTTTTATTTTGGGCTTACTATTAATGTAAACTTGCTAATCGTCTTTTATTTGTGGGTGTTATGATTGATTGTTGGATGTGGTCAAAGATATAGAAGAGTACTGAATATATCTTTTGATATATTTGAATTGAGTTTAGCTTACATTGTTCCTTTGTGAGCAGTGATTTCTTACATTGAATACTATATAGTGTATGAGATGTTAATTTGCTGCTAGAATTGAAAGCTGATTTGGTATTAAAAGTTTAAAACATATAATTTTGCATGTGTTTAGTCTTAATAGTATTTGCCAAACCACAATCAAATGCTTGATCTCCGTCACCTTGTAATAAACTTGTGTGCTTAGGCATATGAGTTGGAATTTCAATATGAGTTGGGGCTATTACATTTTGTCCCTGTTGATCAGCATCATATACGTGGTTGAAGCAATAAATTCTTTATTTGTTAGCCATCAAATAGGGTGATAAGTAATAATGTATTTTTTTTATTGGTCTGAAAAGAAAAAGCCAATCCATTACTTCAAAGAAAACAATATCATACTCACTGGCATGTTTTATTATGTGGACTTTGTGGTCAATGTCTGTAGTATGTATGGAACCAATTTGATTGTGAACTTACTAGAGAGGAAAACAAGGTTTAACCTCCATTTTCATCTCAAGACGTGGCATAGAAAGCTTTGCCCATGCATTTTCCGGCAGCTGTGATGATAAATTATGTTTTTTTAGAGTATACTTTGGGAAACAATACTCTGATTCTCTTTTGAGTTTACTTCAATAAACAACACTCCAATTCTCTTTTGCTTGAATGGGAAAAAAAGCTCGGTAAAGTAAAATTTGACTTAAATTTTTGGGATGCAGTGCTCCTTGTGACAGTTTTGGTGATATTAGCAATGAAGAATTTCTGGCAGCTGCATATGAGGATGCTAAGCATGGGATTACCTTATAATCAATTCTAAGTTGACAGTCAATTTAATGTAACAGCTTGCCTCTTTTCACTCTCAATTTGGTAATTTGTGATTATTCACACCGAAAAATTCCATCTCATTGGGTGACTTAGTCTTTTCCAAAGTCACCTCACTCATTTGGACAGGTGTACCCTACTGGATTAATATTAATATCATTGCAGATTTTTGGTCAAAAAGAAAATATTCTCCTTACATTTGTGATGTATTGGTCTAGCTGTAAACATTTGCATCAACATGTTTAAATTTTCCTTACTGCTATCTAAATTTGCTGTAGGCTTTGGTGTGTTTAGTGTTTCTATATTGTGTATTTAAATTATTATTTAAATGATCATGACATTTAAATTAAATATGAAGCAAGCTAGCATAAGAAAAATAAATACATATATATATATATATATATTTTAAAAAAATAAACCCACAGGAGTGTTTCTAGTAAGAAATATATATTATGACATTTACTTCTATTGAATGTCCCCTTGTCCTCCTCCTCCTGCTGACTTCTCTTTTTTTTTTTCCCCATATTCTTGATGATTTTTTTAACCTTTCGTTAATTCTTAGGAATTGATTTAAGCTCAAAAAATAATTACTCATTTGACTTTGGTACTGCTTGAGAAATTTCCCTTATGCTGACAAGTGGATTTATGATTGGAATTTTTCATGCAAGAGACTGTACTTTGACGGCCCTTTTATTCTATTATGCCTTTTAGCTAGAAGTAAGTGATACTTATTTTCTTTCAGGTTTTCCCTGTTAAAGCAGAACTATTGAAGCCCCAAGAGAAAATGGAAAGACCCATAACTGATTTGATTAAAAAGGTATCTGTAATTCCCCAACATATTTTATCAATGTATCTATCTATTTAATATGTTTAATTTGTAATTTCCCGACATTATTTTATCAGTGTATTTGTCTATTTGATATGTTTAATTTGGTAATATGCTAGGGGGTGTAAATATGTTCTTGAATGCTATTGTAGAGCTTAGAAGATGCAACCGATGCTTAATTTCAAATGTTTATGGATTTTTTTTTTAAAGTTTGAGTCTTTTTTATGAACAAGCTCCTCCACCAAAGAGCAGTAAGGAATTGTTTGGAATCATTGTAAGTGCTTTTTAACTAAAAAAAATATGTAAGTGCATTTTTTAATGGTTGTCTGAGGAGTTTGTTCATTTTTTAATGTCTATATTTTATATCTTGGATCCATTACCCATTGATCCCAAGCCACCGGGTAATTCAAGAAGGAATATTGATATCGAGCGTATCTTGAAGGATTGCATGTTGGTTGTTAGGGATCACACCTTCAACTTCAAGTGCTTGAAGTGCTTCAAATTAGGTTGTATCATCTCCTTCACTTTTTCTTTTCCTATGGAATATTGCTGGTTGATTTTTGTGATTGGCAATTGTCTAAGTGGCTGGGTAGGGGGATCTAGTAGAAAAAAAGTCATCCGGTGCATTTAGGTTTTGTCATTTTGAAGCTTTCTTTCCCTTAGGTGTTGCATTCATTTAGGTTGATATGTCTATTTGCATTGAGGGTAATCATTTTGAAGCTTTCTTTCCCTTAGGTGTTGCATTCATTTAGGTTGATATGTCTATTTGCATTGAGGGTAATGTAACATTTAAGTGTGGGGGGGAGTGTGTTTTAGGTCATTTGGCCAAAATTTTTAAAAAATAAAAAAAAATTTTGGTTCTTTTTTTGAAAGATCTTTAGAAAATTAAATAAAAAGTTTTGTTTTGATATAAAAATTCTTAGTTTCATGAGATGCCAATGGGATTTGAATTGTTAGACTTGGCTGTTTCAAGTGTAGCTAGGATAGGATAGAATGTTCTTACTTGGTTTGCTTGAGCTAGGGGATAACAGAGCCCTGATGGAAGGTTATTTTGAGCCTATACTGATTCCTTTCTAGTGTGCATTTTCCACTTATTCCATTTCATTCTCCAGAACTTGTTCTAATTCTTTATCAAACCTACTTTTGCATTTGCATTGTGAAAATGATCAAGGCATTCGTATAAAATAGCCAGCCTTCGTATAAAATAGCCAGTCTAGCCAAATAGCCAACCTAACATGATCATATCCTTTGCTAGCCATTTTGGGCCTGTCGGTTATTTTCTTTCATTCCATTTGTTATTTACACCCTCTTGCTTTCTAGGAATGCATGTTATGCTATATTTATTATTGTTGGGATTCATTTGCATATCTAGTATTCAAGTTTTGGATATTTTGAGTTGTATTAATATTTGATATGAATTGTGAACGAATTGAAGGTGAAAGCTGAAATGATTGTTTTGCAGTAGCCAGAAAAAAAAAAGGAAAAGAAAAGGAGAAAAAGCCAAGAAAAGATTGTCAAAAAGAAAAGAAACAAGGGCGATACAGCTAGGAAGAAAAAGAAAAGAAAACAAGAAGAAAAAGTCAAGAAAAGATTGTCAAAAAAGAAGAGAGAAAAAGGCAATAGGCAATGTGAAAAAATGTATAAAAGAAATAGAAAGAAAAACCAGAAAAAGGAAGAAGAAATAATAGTTATTGCTTGCTTAGTTATGAATCACTTTGCTCTTAATTGATAGTATTATTGTATAATTTCCATGTCTTGAACCTAGCTCATGCTCATGAATCCCATGTCATCGGTTTGCTGGATAAATGTGATATATTGTTATACATTTTTTCTTTCCACATGCATTCTTACATCCACTTCCCACCCTTTACATTACAACCAAATGAAAGACCTTTTGATTCATGCATGCATTTTGCTAACAAGTGGTGGAGATTTAGAATTTTTACAAGCCTATGGTAGAATGATTGGATAAGTGGACTTGAGTAAAAATTTACCCCTAAACACTATTGAGTTGAGAGTAAACACTTTTCCCTGTGTGGTTATTTGCCTATCCAAGTTTACTAGGTTTGCATTCTGAATATTCTAGTTGCATGAGAATCATTTCAGGTTGAGCATGGAGAATTGAATTGGCATAATTATCATTTTGAGCATGAACTCATTTATGTTTCTATATATATTTATATATATATATATATATATATTACTTTTTGAAATTTTGTCCAGGAGTGCAATAGCTATGTGTGGGGGATTTTGATGAATGATATTTCATAGCTACTTGTCACCCTCATTTTCCTTGGTTTTTGTCACTTAATCTTTATAAAAATAAGTATTTAAAGTTTTCTAAGTTATGAAATTTTATTTCTAATATTTATAACAATTTTTTCTTGCCATTCTACTTTTGTTGCATGTGTCCCTTCTCCTCCTAAGATGGATTTTTTTTTTGGTAGAGTTTGAGTCTTCAGTGACTAGCTCTAACATGAGCACATGTATGAACTGATTGGAATCATTGAAGGGCAAGCTGAACTAGATCTACAATTTAATGTAAGTGCTTTTCTTTACTGGTTGTTTAGGGAGTTTGTGCATTTTTTAATGTCAGGAGTTGATTTACCTTTTTTTTTTCCAATATGAAATTTTTTATTCTCTATTCTTCCTATGTTCTTTTTCCCACTTCATATTTGACCTGTCTTTGGAGATGGGAATATTTTGCATTAACCATGTATTGAGCACTCGCCTTCATGTTGGGGGCAATTTTTAGGATGAATATTATGTTTGAGTTGGTGGAGGATACTTAGATAAAAGTTCAAACTATGCATGTAGTTTATTGTATTGTCTTGGCTGACACCGGAAATTGATCAGATGGGGGGGCTCTGTCTCTCTGCTTTTTCTCTGAAGTTTCTTTTTCTTTTTCTTTTTTCCCCTCTTCCTGTTGTTTATTGCTTGTTGCTTCTGCTGGTCTTTGTTGTTGCTGATGGATCCTTTTCATGGAAAGTTTGTTATTTCTTCTTGGTGCAAGTATCATTATGTTCATGGGATCATTTAGGACAGTCGCAAGTTTCATCCGGCTAAGTTCCTAGCTTTCTGGAAGTTGAGTGGGTGTGTTTCTTTGGCCGGCACCGAACGTACTAGCAAAGTCTTGACCTCTTCAAAATCCTTTTTCTAAGGGGTTTTGAAGATCTACAGTTATAGTTTCAAGATATTTATATACCTTTGAAGCTAGATCTGCAGATTCTCTTCAATTATTGTTTGCTGACAAACTCAGGAGAAAGTCAAGGTTCTTGATAGTTTCAAGATCTGAAGATAGGCCATCAACAGATTCGCGTCTATCAAGAAGTAAGACTATCTATCTTAGCTTCTAATCTCTGAAATCTCGCTTGAGATTCAGATTTGTAGGTTTTCATCTCATTAGACATCTAAATGAGATCTACATATGCAGTTGGCTTAGGACCGCTTGCTATGATCTTATTACCCTTTGAAGGTAGATTATCTGCCATATCTTGGCAAGACGTCAGAGGGTTCCTGCAGCTAAATCCAACCAGATCTAGAGAGTCATTGAAAAGATTATTATCTATAGCCTAATTACTTTGTTAAAACCCAAAATTCAGTGAGGAATATACAATTTATAGTTTTCAATATCTTTTCAGAGTATTACCTCTTTAAAGATTTGCATACTTTCACCAGTTAAAGAGAGTTATTAAAAGACAGATTAAAAGATTCTTAGAGATGAACAACAGAAATTAAGATGGTTAGAGACATGATATGTAAAGGAATGAAAGTTAGAAACGACGACAATAAAAGTACTCATAGAGATAAAGAAAGTATAAACTGTATATTATTCAATGAAATAAAACATTTACAAACAAAATAAGTGATGCGAAGGAATGAGTCTGTCTAACCCACTTCTTGACATTGACTCTCTAGGACTGTTCCGGTGGACTGCCGGAACTGCCTCCGACTATGCGATTACTCTCGCATCATGGCTTATTTGCGGCCCAAAATAAGTTATCATAGAGACATTTTTGAGTTTTATCTCCATAATAACGATTGCGATACTGATGGTCTTCTTTAAAGATAGGCAAACTACCAGCATCAGAATCTGTGGTAGGAATCTCCTCATTAATTTTAAATCGGAGAAACTCACCTGTACTCAGTAATCGTCTTCCAATCCTTGCACACTTTAGGCTGTTCTTTCTGAACATCACCTGAAGTTTTCGGACTAATGTCCTTTGCCTTATCTTCAACCTTGCTAGCTGGAGATTTGGCAATCTTCTTCTTAGCTGTCTGCTTTGAAGATGAAGTAGAAGCCTTGGATTTTGGACCGATCGCTTGCTTTAATTGGCTATCTACCAATTGGGCAACAAGATCCTTGACTTCTGACATTTCAAAGGAAAACTGTTTAACTTCCTTTGGAGCTGGAGGTCGGCTGGGCTGACTGGCTTTAGCCTTCCCCTTGTTCTTCCTTTCTCTAGGTTTGGAGACAGCTTTATTGATTGCCTATTGATTGCCTCGTTTAGAGAATCCATAATAAGACTAAAGAAGAGAGAGTGGAGAGAGTGATTTTGCAAGCCCATATAGCGTAGAAAGCGTTAGGCTTTACAATAGCCCACAGGAGACAGCTTAATCTTAAATTCTTTGAGAAAGGGTTAAAACCTGTTTTTGAACATATCGATTTGCTTTCTCGGCTAATCATAAATAATGATGAAATTGAATAAGAGCTAAGATATTTGTTCTTCTAGAATTCAGCAGAATTGAATGGTTTGGAGAAATCCATCAATCAACGAAGAGATCGCCTCTTCTAGTAGAGATCACAAGCACTCCTAAGAAATCTATTTGATTCTTATAGAGTTGCATCTTCACGCCATTGTCAGAACTTCAATGAGGTGAGCCGTATGTAGATGCTTAGCTCTGCTAAAGAAAGTATATCATATACGTAGACCAGGAAGTAATTACATCCTTGAAAATACTCTGCATCCATCTTTGAAAGACTGCAGGTGCATTTTTCAGGCCAAACGGCATAATATTTCATTCAAACTGTCCTTCTTAGCAGGTGAATTCAGCCAATCTGACTTGATAGAATCCTGATTCACAATCAAAATTTTGAAAACCAGTTGCACCCTTGGATTTGATTGATTAATATATCCTTATCTAGGATAACAAACGAACCAACTTCTGTATTGTCATTGAGACGCTTATGGTTAATCACCATGCGACCTTTACCGCGTTTTATCTCGGAGTGATTCATAACCACAAATGCCAGACTGCAGTGAGGACCATTAGATGGTCTAATTGCCCCAAGGTCAAGCAGTTCTTTGATATGACTTTCAAAGAAGGTTTTCTCTATCTGAGATTAACCCTTATCTGCTTTTTCATTAATCCTTAATTCAGGATTATAATTTGTAGAGAATATGTAATCTTGGATCTCTCCCAATATTTTAGAGGGTGTTCACCAATGATTTCATCTTTCTCTAAGTTGGCAAGAAACTCATCTAGCTTCTTTCCTAACATGTTAGTAGCTAACTTCTGAGCTGTCATAAATATATTTTCTCACAACTATGAAAAAGATATAAATGCTCATACTCGCTACAATTTTCCCAAAACTCATCAACTATTTGATCATATTCAGGAGACTCTTACTCTAAAACCTGTGTTAGCTTAGTCTTAAGCTTACATGAACCAGGTTTGTCACAGGGACAAGAGCTAGGAATAATAGCCGAACTGACTATTGTTTCCGTAATATAAAACATATCTCTTGAAAAAGAACATTGCCTTCTTCCACAAGTCAAAATGTCAAGACCTATGATGAGATATGTTTTTGGTGTTCAAAGTTATGCGTCATTATTCGACAATTACCCTTACTAGGCATAACATTCACCCAACCAATACATTCATAAAAAATTTTGATATAAGAACATATTGATCATAAACCTTCAAAGAACCGTCCATCTGACGTCCTAAGATGATTGGTCCACTGACAAGATTATCTGCCTTGTCTAGGATGAATTGGGATATTACAGACGACGTCGTCCCGCTATCTGTGAGTGCTGGCATTTCTATAATATGACTAGAATTAGTAGTGACTTTAGCGTTTATTGTAACCTTCCAGAAGTCATCTTCTAAGGTTACAGGCTAAAGTATCTACTAGTAGAGAAAGGTTTCCTTTGTTTCGACTTACGTAAGTATGCAAGTTTCTTTTTACGCGGAGTTCTTCAAGTCGGAGCAGAGGTATATTGTTTCTTCTTATGAGGTTTCTTACTGGATTCCCCATAATGTTGAGCAGTAAATATGTTGCAGTAAAAAGAGCTATCTGCTTTCTTTATTTGCTTGTCGATCTGAATATATGTACATCTCGTTTCTAAGATGGACAATATAAACTGCGAAAGTTGAGAAACATTCGTCCCTTCTTTATTTGGGGATTCTTCGAACTTTTTCACAATATCGACACCAAGCTGCCTTGGTATTTTGTCCAACAATCTTCTTAAGATTGTAAGATCATATGCCGCTCCTACTAGAATGACATGGTATACCGTAGCCTTGAGGAATTCTTTGACACCAGTCAAGTTTACTAACTTTAACTGTTCTAATCTCCTTATATGATCCCTTTGCTGGGCTATATATCCTTCATTAGGATCGTGACCCAGAACAATTGTCGCAATTTTATTGACGAAATTGTGAGGGTTGGCACCTTTGTACCAGTAACCTTTGGAATTCTTCCCTTTTGTCGCGTTTAAACGATTCCCAGGTTGCCATGGCGGCACTTCCTAGGAATACCCAAAGAGGTCTTCAACCTTAGTGTATTTTACATTAGATTGAACGTAGGTATTTACAGTGATTTGTTTCCACTGGAGCCACCACCTCTTTAAGAAGTTGAGGGTCGACTGTTGTTATCTGCAGCAGTTTTCCAGAACCAATGAACTCATTGGGTCCTGATTTCCCTCCAGGCTTATAATTTCCTTCCGCAACAGATTGGTTATAATCTAGGAACGGAGTTCTAGGAAATTGCCCATATTCATAAACTAACTTTAGGTCTCTTCAAACTGTACGCATCTTCCATTGTAATATCCCCTACTAGGCATTGTGCATCAGACTTCTGGCTAAAGTTTGATACATTACTACGGCAAGATATACTTCCTTCTAAGACACTGTATCTTTGAAATTATCTTGGAGATTATTTGTCTGATAATCCTCTTCGAAGTAGTCTGTCTGACTATTTGTTGGAAAGGTAGGCATACATTCTTCAGTCCTTTCTAGACTATGAATGTTACAGAAAGTAATATCATAACCTGATATTCCTCTCATTGTCGTGCTAATATCAAGCTCACTATTTGTAAGTTCGAGGCCCAAATCTTTGGGGTAAATTACTGGAAATTCGGCCATAAAATTAGACTGCCAATTTACTTAGCACTCTTCTTTCTCGCCTTAGGATCTTTTACTCCGATCACAATCATACCCAAGTGGATATATTTGTAATCTTTCTTTAATAGTTTGATTTTGGAATCTTTTGAAATCAAATCTATCAGCATCTCCGACTTTGAGATCCTGTTCTTTATATTTCTTATTAGTGATTGTATTATTAGTGATTGTATTTTCAATTAATTTTTATTTACCTGTTAATTATTATTTAATGCAGTTGGTTTTGTTTCTTTTTCTTATGAATGTTATTTTATTTCGTCATATCGAATGTATTGATAATGGGTTTTAGTCAATTTGTCCATTGATTTGATCGGCTTAGTGTCAGATTGAAAAAGCATTGTTTTTACCTCAAAATTGTCATTTTCTTCCTTCTTATTTTGCTTATGACACAAGTGGTTCTTCTGGGTGATGGAATATGGGATAATTTATTTGCCATTTTAATTTGATGTGAAAATGTTTGGTTTTTAGATTCCAGATTATGGTAAGGGAAATTTAATATTACAGAGGGTGCATTAGCACTGTCAACTAGATCATACTTGCTCTTGGCCAGGTAAATCATAGATTTTTTGTTTGGAACAATAATCATTGGTATTCTATATAATTTCTTTAAGCTAGCTATTTATTATTTTTTTTAACTGAATGATTTTATTTTAAATGGATCATTAGTGATTGATTAGTTATTTATTTACAATCAGTTTGTCCATTAATTTGATTGTGGTTACTCTCATTCCGGATTGAACCACTCGTCGCTTACTCTTCTTTTCAATCCTCTAAGATATCACTTTCCTTTATTATTTTGCTTATTCCTCCTTGTCTCCTACTTCTTCATTTTCTCTTTCTTTTGTCATCCGTAACTTCTATTGGCCAATGTTCTCACAATGGAGGAACAAAGCACTCACTTGTTTGTTTGTTTTTTACACAGGTGCTCTACTTCAGTAGCTACACTAGCGAAGACTGACTCATTTTCTGTTTGTTTTTTTGGTTTTTTCCTTGGTCTTGGTCTTGTCTTTCCGTCTTGTTCATTATATTATTTTATTATACTCTTATTTTTCTATTATTTTTTCTGTTTTTATCTTTGTATATTTATTAATTTATTGTCATTTATTTTGTTATTGTAATTATTCAACTTTTATTTATTTGGTAATATTGTTCAATTCACCAATAGAATATTAGTTATATTGTTCCTTTTATTAAGACTTGTTTATATAATGTTGAATTTTTGATAAACATGGCTAAATTAGTAATTAGTGGTTTGATTATAGTTTGAATGTTGAGTTGATAATTTTGAGACACTATTTTGTCATTTTTGGGATGAGACCACCGGTTTTAAAAGAAATTGTATTGATAATGAGCTTTGATAATTTAGTTTGGTCTTGTATGCGAATATGAGATAATTTATTTGCCATTTATTATTTATATTGTTCCTTTTTATTACAATCCTTCACTCAAGATTATTTTCATTTTATATTTGCCTCTACCAATTCGTATGGCTTTCTTATCACTAATTGTATATTTTTTATCATCTCTCTTTTTCACTTGATTGTTCATTATATTATTTTATTACACATTTTTTGTCTTATTTTCTTTTTGATAGCTTGTTTTTTATCTTTATTTATTTATTAATTTATTTTCATAATATTTATTTATTTTTTTGTTATTGTATAATCATTATTCTGGCAATATGGTTTTGAGACACATGGCATTCACTCTGGACCATCCATTTTGAAATTTATTGATAATGAGCTTTTAACCAATTTGTCCATTGATCTGATCATATTTCTCCCATTCAGTTGTTGCTTATTGTTGCCAACGTAAACTAAACTGTCATTTTACTTGAAAAAATGCAACTTAAAAATAATGAAAAATTACAATCAAGTCCTATAGAAATATAGCCAAGTCTTATGAATTAGTATGTGCTATACAAATGATTCTTACACAAATACTGGATATTTCTATAATTAGTGATTGCATTTTCATATTTATCCGATAATTTTATTGTTGGGATAATGCGTCTCACTTTTCAATGTGATCCCTTAAGTTTAATTATCAATTGAGTCCCTTAAATTTACTTCAACTATCAATATGTTTTTTTATTATTTTTTAAAAAATATTAAAAAATAAGAGAATAATACCTTCTGTTTTATTCCCAATAATTCCACCCCTATTACCTATTGTTTCATTGTGTCTTTTCGGCAACTCTATTGCATCAACATTGGATAGATACTTGGTGCATAATTCAATTGCTTCTTCAACTATGTATCTCTCAATAATACATTAAATGCGGTAATGACACATGAACGTTGAGCATCTGAATTCAATTCGGGACATGCTCAAAGAAAGAATCACAATTATATTCCAAAATACTGGATTAATGATAATTTTTTAATTTCACAAAAAATGCATAATCTTGACTCACAAAAAATACTGGATTAAAATAACATCAATTGCAACACAATAACTCAATCAGAATGATTAAACTAAATAAAGCAAAGTTACTAAATAAACTCAATTAAAGAGAAGGCTCTCCATGAAAATCCCATAGACCAAAATAGATGACGCAAATCTAGTGGGCCAACAGAGAGCTACAGACAACCCAACCCAATTAATAGAGTTAGATCATGAAGAGCATGGCCAAAGGAGTGGAGGTGAAGTACTTGGAGCCCAAAAGGAGCTGTGTGATGTGTGATTGAGTCTCATCCCCATAAAGGCCACCTGATTCATAAGGTACAAGACCATCATAATATGTCCAAAGATCCATTAGGCCCAAAGATAATAGCCCAACACAAGGACGTGAAAGAGAATTGTATCATAAGACTTCAAGACTAGTATGCAAGTTCAAGAGAGAAAAGGGAGTCCATTTGTGATGGTCCAAGTATTGCAAGCCCATTCCATTGATCCACAAGAAGGCCTATGCATCCAAGCCTCTTCCAAGTGTCCTAATTCACCATGTGCTAATTGAAAACAAGGGATATGGGTTGAGGGAAAGGGGAACACATCTCAAACCCATCTTAAAGAGGGCCTGATCTATCTCATATTTTACATATTAAAATTTTTGGCATCAAATTGTGCATGATAGGGTTTATTTCTTGTCTTTTACATATTGACTTCATAGACCTTAATAGTGCTATTTGATAGTTGTTTTGACACTTTCATAGATCTTAGCCTTAATTCTCTTTTCTTTCCTTTTTAATTGTCTTTTTAAGATTTTTTTGCTGATTCTTGTTCTAATTCATGTTTAAACTTAAGCTAGATTCATATAGTTATATGAATTTGACTTAAGTTGTTTTTCTTGCACTTGTTTTGGTCCGAAACTTGTGTAGAACAAGGATGAACATAGTATTAAATTTACTTGACCTAGATTCATTAGTGTCCATTAAATTTAATGTTACACCACACTTAGAGGCTTCTAAGTGTCTCATATTAGGTTAATTAAGAGGGTTTGTGTTAATATAATTCTGGAAATCAATGATTAAGTTGAGAAATTTGACTTGGGCTCATCATAATCACCATTAGTTTTTAAATTTGATAACCCAAGGTGACAAAGGGTTCATCAATTGGCAATCTTGTTCAAGGTCTAAATCCATGAAGATGCAAGCCCAATTAATGAAGACCCAAGCCTATTTAATTCACCATGTGTTAAATATGCTTGAAGGGTATTATGGACAAGAGGAGCACATATTTATGATCATAAATGAAGAGAGAGAAGGCATGATCTTCATCATCTTTAAACCTTCAATGCAAATTAAAATTATTTCTTACTTTAGCCTAAGTTTGAATTTCAAAACTTAATTGTTTTCCTTTTTTATCATCAACTTTAACGCTAATTCCTTTTCATTATTCCATATTAGGTGATTTGACTTAGGGAGACTTTTGTCTCTTCCCTCTCATTTTGTTTAGCACTTTATTTCCTATTTTCTTTCTTGTGTGACCATCTTCTTTCGACCACCTTTATTTTATTTTTTTTCCATCTTTTGGTATCTTGCTCATCTTCATGTGCATTTCTGTTGTAAAAAAAAAACAAAAAGAAAATTTGCTCAAAAAAATTAGCAAAAAATTAGTGTGCTAAAAAAAGGATGAAAATTAAAAAAAAAGAAGAAGAGTATGATTGAAAAGCATCTTTATTCCCAAGTAGAGTGGTAAGAAAATTATCTCCCTATCCTTTGGTCACTTTACTTTATTATCTCTTTTGTCTTTATTTCATTTCCTTCTTATTCTTTGAGACTTGTGTTTGTTTCTTCCCTCTCCTGACCATTCATTGATTAAGAAGATCCCTCTCTTAATTTAGGGCTTGGTTGGGTTTCTTGTTTGTCTCTTCCCTCCCTTGATGTAGAACTTGGTTTGGTTTCTTTTGCTTGATTCCTTTAACTTTTGCTTGTGTGTTCCTTTTTGATGTCCTTTTAGTTTTCTTCTTTTTACCTCTTCTTGTTTTCTTGCAATTTTGGTTTAGAGATTTTCCCTGTTTTGGTTTTGATTTATTGATTTGCATTTTGTTTCACTTTCGGATACTTGTAAAGTAAGCTTAAGTGGCAAAAAGCTAGAGTGAATTTTTATACTTTAAAAAGCCAAAGTTCATGTGATACATGAGTGATCAATATTACATCTTTTGAGTATAAACACATGAGCTTGTATGGTGAGGTTTATTTATTATCTTTCTATGTGTGAATAAAACATTTCAAGATAAAAGGTGCAATCACATATGGACTTTAAAGTGAATTTCAAAAAGAAGTTTGAAAGCCAAGAGCCACTATGGATGACTTGGGTTCTAACTCCAAGTCAAGAAAAGAATTACAAGCCAAATTGCAACAATTAAAGCAAGGTACCATGAGCATAGAGGAGTACCATGAAGAAATGGAGTTATCCATGATATGAGTACCATAAAGGAGACTCCAAATGCTACTATGATGCGTTTTATATAAGGGCTTAATCCTGACTCAGCTTGTGTTGCAAAAATGTGCAATTTTATGGAGATTGAAAATTTTGGTTCCCTTAATTGCTGACCTGACATTGTATTGAGATGAACTTCAAGTTGCTGAATTGACAACGGTATATTTTTTTTCTGCTTGTTTTGAAGCTTGAAATGACAAACAAGTGGTGACTATGAGATGGCCTTGCTACTGAGCTTCTTGTGTTCCATCTTTTTTTATTGTGGGGTTCGCGCAACAAAAGTGCTTCCTGTTTCTTTTTCTTTGCCACCATGAGACCTCCAATCAATGCTTTTGGGTGAAGTCTTTTTTCTCAACCTTCTTCTCTTTTTGTCATCTTGCATGAGAAAGAAATACGGCGAGAAAAAGAAAGGTGCTTGAAAGAGAAAGAGAAGAAGGTTAACAAAAGAGGATGAGAGAGAAAAAGAAAAAAGAGCTTGAGATTGAAAAAGAAAATATTGAAAAGAAATTGAGTGATGAGAGAGAAAGAGAGTTACTTGAGAGAAAACCAAAAGAAGAGAATGAGAAAAATATTGAGTATAAAAAAGAGAGTGTTGAACCATGTAAAGAAAAGTATGAGCAAGAACATAGTGAGAAAGGTGATATTAAGAGTGATTGTGAGGATGTTTCTACTAACACTCTTAATCATTCTTTACCTTGTGTTTTTAATATGTTACAAGTTAATAATTGTCTAAAACCTCTAAGTATGCTTATGTATAATGATGAACTTTTGATTACTAACAACCTTAGCTTTTCTATTCCAATTTGTACTATCCATTTTTTCCATGGATTTGATTATGTGATCATTAAAGAAGTTTCAAATGGAAGTAAAAGGACAATCCAGGACTACTCTTTGCCACCTTTGTCTACAATTAAGGAGAAATATAAATACATAAGTCATTCTACTAGAGAGCATAGAAGAATGATCTTCGACGAAGGAAATTGGACATGGCCATACAATCCTAAGCTAAGGCTTCTAAAGAGGACAAAGTTGCATCCCAGAGGTGACGACCCCTTTCATGATATATCTAGCTTGAGCGACTGTTTATATAAGTGATTATTAATTGAGTTAGGTAAGTATGATGTGACAATTATTCTTGGTGTTACTAATTTTTCTTATTGTCCTACTCTAGACTTACAAGAGCCGAGGATGACTCTTTTTCAAGAGGGGGAGTATGACACAAATCTAGTGGGCCAACAAAGAGCTACAAACAACCTAACTCAATTAATAGAGCTAGATCATGAAGAGCATGGTCGAAGGAGTAGAGGTGAAGTACTTGGAGACTAAAAGGAGCTAAGATGTATGATTGAGTCTCATCCCCATAAAGGCTACATGATTCATAAGGTCCAAGACTATCATAATATGTCCAAGGATCCATTACAAGGTATTCAAGGCCCAAAGATAATAGCCCAACATAAGGATGTAAAAGAGCCCAATGATTGTATCATAAGAAAACTTCAAGACCAATATACAAGAGAGAATTTCAAGAGAGAAAAGGGAGCCCATTTGTGATGATCCAAGTATTGCAAGCCTCTTTCAAGTGTCCTAATTCACCATGTGCTAATTGAAAGCAAAGGATATAGATTAAGGGAGAGAGAAACACATCCTAAACCCATCTTATAGAGGGTCCAATCTTATTCAAGGTCCAAATCCATGAAGATCAAAGCCCAATTAGTGAAGACCCAAGCTTATTTAATTCACCATGTATTAAATATGCTTGAGGGGTATTATAGACAAGAGGAGCGTATATTTATAATCATAAATGAAGAGAGAGAAGGTGTGATCTCCATCATCTTTAAACCCTCAATGTGAATTTAAATTGTTTTTTTACTTTAGCCTAAGTTTGAATTTCAAAACTTAATTGTTTTCCTTTTTTATTATCAACTTTAATGCTAATTCCTTTTCATTATTCCATATTAGGTTATTTGAACTTAGGGAGAAAGACTTTAGTAATTAGGAAAGTTTTTGAATTCTCTCATCTAGCCATTATTGCTGAATCTCTAAAAAATAAGGAATCTTTCTTTTTGAGATAGTGCCATTATGGAGGAAGTCATTTAGGATTAGGGATTATAAAGTCTTTTATTATCTTGCCTTTAAATAGGCCCCTCTTACGTACTTTTTTGGACAATAAGTTATGAATGAGAATTTTTTCTTGACTTAGATAAAACTCTCTGTGTGAGCTGTGCTTGCTTATGAGAGTCTTAAGGTGGATACTGGCGTGATCACAGGTCTGATCAACTCTTGTGGTGTCTCGAAGGCTAAGGTTGCTAGAAGCAAGTATTCTAGTTTTCCTTTTCCTCAATCGTTACCTTTCATTATCTTCATCTCTACTTATCTTTGTTCCATCTTTTATTTCTTAGGAATGTCATAATTATTAGCATATAAGTTTTCCAACACATGTTGTTGCCAACACAAGTTTGCTGAAACAAGTTTTCTTTTCTTTTATCCACTTTGGATCTTTTCTTCTCAAATATTTTTCATTCTTTCTTATAATATTTTTCTTTCACCTTTTTCTTTCCTTTTTCTTCCTTTCCTTTTTCTTGCTTATTTCTTTATTTTTTTCTTTCTTTCTTCTTTTTACTTTCTTTTTCAACAATAACAGTGGCTTCTAATACTTGGGTATAACACAAAGAAATGTTCCTAAACATAAAAATAGAATGGTATGGCCAATGTAAGTAAATGGAATGGATTCACATAGATGTTATCTACTAAGCTTAACACACAGTACTTAATGCACATTGAACCATACTGATGAAACCCTAAGTCCCTTCAGGCCATCAATGAAAACTAGAATGTAGTTGGGAGTATTCTAGGTCATCTCCCTAGAGAGTAATGCACACGAATTATAGTTCAAATGCTAACAAATTAAAGGAATGCAACAATTAGATGTTTGTACTTTATGTTTTAAATGTGATTATGTGAATGAATGAGATGATGAGCTCAAGTTAGAATCCCTTATAATAATCCTTGAATTCCAGATTTACAACTTCAAGTGTAATAAAAATTAGCTTAATGAAGAACACTCTAAAACCTTCAAAGTGTTGTGAAACATTAAATCCAATGACCACTAAAGAGTTTAAGCTAAGTGAACTGAAATTAAAAATATGATTCAGCCTTGTCCATAGCTACTAAATTTAGACCAAATTAAGTAGTAGAAAAACCTCTCAAACCAAATTCATATAAACATATATGGATCTAGCTTGAAATATGAAGAAACCTAAACAAGAACATCAAGAACATATGAACACAATCAACAACATCCAACTGAATTCATACATTTCAAAACTGAAACACAATATTGAATCTCAATTCAACATCAACATCTTCAATCTAAACATGTAAATGGATTCAAAATCATAATCCAACAAAATTAGAATTTCAAACCACGGAAAGAAATAGAAGAAATTGCAGAATTGAAATTACAAATGAGGAAAGCAAATATGAAATTCTCAAATTACAAGTTCATCTTCCTTAAAGCTCAATAGAGAATCAGCCTCTCATGTTCCTCTTCTTTAAATGAATTAGAATTTGAACTTGAGAAAGTATCTTGAATTTAGAAATTTATGGTTGGAATAGACGAAAGTATGATGCTGGAAGTGGAAGGATGAATAATGAAATTGATAGAGAATGAGGAAGAGAATGACATAAGGTGGAAGGATCAAAGAGAAGAGATGAGAAACACGTCTGGACAAAGAGAGGACATGAATGAAAATGTAAGAAAATGATGAAGGAAATGAAGGCACAAATTTGGAATGATGGAGGTGAGGATGAACATGAGATGAACAAGCCTAGACAAAGGCTGGAAGAAGATGAAATTCATGAGGAATTGATGCTGGAAACACAAACTTGGAGCTAGAATGGAGAAGAACCAGATCTAGAACTCCTAAGACTTGATGAATGGCATGAATATTGAAGCTGGAGATGAGAGAATTCAGAGAGAATTAGACCAAGAGAGAGAATGGAATGTGTAGAATGATGTCCAAATCTAAAAAATTGGCTTAAGTATGTGTAACTAATTATGATCCAATGGTGATGATTCCAAGGCTAAGATCTGAATCAGTTATTTCAGCTGGATAAAATGAATTAAAATTAAATATTAAATCTGGAAAATTGCATGCAAGTGGCACCTAATGAACTGGAAATGGAGAGCATGAGCAATGTGAACCAACGCATGGACCATGTGACTTAATGCAAGCCATGCTTCAGCTACCACCTCATCTCTCCCTTAGATTCAGCATAGGTCACGGCTCCCATGCTTCAATTGGCCTATGATGATGTGTCTCTCATGCTTGTAATGCTCTTAGGTCCAGACTTAATTAATTCCCTCATAATTTGCAATTAGGTGCCATTATTCTCCTTTTCCTTGTTGAAAATATAACACCAATCACCCTTGCTTAATTCTGGAAGTGGATGCCCAATTAGCCCTTCTCCATTTACACTTGATTTCTCAAACAAGGTTAACTTGACTTAGCCTCTTAGCTCCCAATTTGCTTCTTGAAAAATCTAAAAATAAAGGACATAAAACTAAATAAATTCTAAAAAGACAATTAAAAAGAAAGGAAAAGAGAATTTAAGCTCAAAAATCCAATTAAGCATTTTCAAGTATTAAGGTAACCACCAAATAGCATTATTAGGGTCTATAAAGTTAATATGTGAAACATAGTTAAAAACTGAGAAATAAACCCTAATATGCATTATTTGGTGCCAAAAACAAAGTGTATAACATGTAAAATATGAAGTAGATCACATACCAAATGAAAATATATACAATCTATCAAGGAATAAGGGTTAATTGTTTAAAAATGACAAAACAAAGAAAGGCTCTCTTTGGCTAAGCTAGGGATAATCAAGTAATCAAGGTTAGCTAAAAGGCCTTGGACACTTAAATGATGACCATAATCACTTTCTCTAAAACCAATGCACAAGTGTTGATAGGGGATGTGGAAGTAAAATCGTGCTAGTTTAGGGATAGAACCCTAACACAACAAAAACACAAGAACCAAAAAAAGATGAAATTTATGATGAAAATAAAGAAAGATATGAAATAAATAATGGGATAATGATTAAGGAGAAGATCCTCTAGAGCACCTGCCTCTAGGAACCCCAACCTTCGAAGATACCACAAGAGTTGATCACGCTCTTGATCATGTTTGTTTCTCACACGGGATGCCACCACAAAGCACTAAGGCTCACAAGAGTTATAAACTCTAAAATGAATAATTTCATTCAACTTTTGTTCCGTTTACAAGAGGGAGCATGCCTAATTTATATAGGCTCATAGAGAAGAATATTTCCTAAAATTAAAACTCTAATTTCCTAATAGTAAAAGGAAAAATAATGATAAAATATTGAGCCAGATAATTTAGAAGATGTGATTTTAAAATTATGGGATTACAAAGTTTAAAAATTAATACTATAATTAATTCTAACCTTTGACTAGACTCAAAATAGGAAATCAAATCAAAGGACCATTAAAATAGAAAATAATTTAGGAGACAATCAGGGAATCATAAAGGATTTAAAATCACGTCACCCTTGACTTCTTTACTAGGGTTTCATGCCTCCTTACTCGCAAGAGGCTCAACTTGTAGTCTTCCTTGCATTGGGCTAAGGTTTGCATCTCTTGTGCTTGACTCTTTATGAATTTAGATCTTAAGCATATTATACATGTATAGATGCTCTCCTTTGGGCTTGAGAGGAGTGCCCCAATGCTCTCTAAGCTCTTGAACTTCTTGTACAAGACTGAATAAGGCTTGCTTCATGGCTTTAGTTTGGGCTCTTGTCATTGGACCTTTAATATGTTGTAATGGGTCTTTAGGTACGTTGGATTGAAAGTATTGGGCTTCTTGCTCCTTACCTTGGGCTACTTCTATGTCACCATGCTTATGATTACCATCCTTAAGCTTCGTTGCCATTAATGCCATGGGGTCCATCATTCCCTACCAGTTAGAAAGGATTTGTCCTCGAATCTGCAGAATCATATAAAGATAGATCAAAAACATTAAATGTGGCACTAACATTGCCATAAGAGCTAGCAAATCAATCTTGTAAATATTATCATTAATTCTTTCCAAAACTTGGAAAGGTCCATCTCTTTGAGCTTGAAGTTTGAACTTCCTTTGATTAGAAAATCTCTCTTTCCTTAAATGTAACCAAACCCAATCTCCGGGCTCAAAGATCACACGTCTCCTGCCTTTATTAGCTTGCTTGGCATATTGCTCATTCTTTCGCTCTATATTTGCTATAACCTTAGCATGTAAGTTCTGCACAAACTCAGCTTTTTTCTTGCCATCAGTGTTAGTATACTCAGAAAAAGGCAAAGGTAAAATATCAATAGGAGATAATGGATTGAAACCATAAACAATTTCAAATGGAGAATAAGAAGTAGAAGAACAAACAGCCATATTGTAAGCAAAATTCAATATGAGGTAAACAATTCACCTAATTTTTTAAATTCTTTTGAATTATTGCTCTTAGCAGTGTAGTCATAGTTCTGCTAACTACCTCTGTTTGACCATCAGTTTATGGATGGGCAGTAGTGAAAAAAAGTAACTTAATCCCTAATTTATGCCATAGGGTATGCCAAAAGTGACTAAGAAACTTCACATCCCTGTCACTTACAATAGTCTTAGGTAAACCATACAAACGAACAATCTCTTTAAAAAGGAAGTCAGCAATGTTAACAGCATCATTAGTCTTAGCATAAGCAATAAAGTGTGCCATCTTAGAGAACCTGTCAACAATAACAAATATGGAATCTTTGCTTGCAAAAGATTTAGGCAATCCAATTACAAAATCTATAGAGATATGTGATGAGAAATCAAACCTGGAAATGAAGGAACGTGATGAGCTCGAACTGGAATTGAGGAAGGAGGTTGGAACTGCTGGAGAACGTGACTTAGGGCCGGAGAAGATGAAGAGCCGGATCTGGACCTTCAATCTTAGTGGAAATGGCACGAAACTTGAAGATAAGAGGAATCGAGAGGGAACGTGAGAGGAATCGGATGATGAGGGAGAATGGAGAATGAGGGACGAGGCTCGAATCTAAGACTTTGGCTCGTGTGTGTGTGAATAGTGTGAATCGAGGTGATTATTCCAAGGTTGAGTAGTGATAATTGCAAAGTTCGAATCCGAAATGGGAGTTTCCAGTTGGATAAATTGAATTAAAGTTGAGGGATTGGCTCTGAAAATCAGCAAAAAGGTGGCGCCATATGTGCTGGATTTGTAGAGCACAAACCATGCGAATTAGGTAAGGCCAATGTGACTTCTTTCAATGCTCAATCTGATGCCATGTGATTAATCCCTTGGATTCAAGTGAAGCCATGCAGAAAATGCCTCCTCCTTTGCCTCAGAGTGATGTCATCAAACATCATTTCTTGCACCAGATTCCAATTCATGCATACAATGCTCATCATCCTTTCGCCTACGATGATGCCATCCCATGAATTCTATGCACCTTTAACTCTAATTTAATTAATTCTCCAATTAGCTTTTGGAATTCACGCCCTTTAGCCCAAACGAACCTACAATTAACTCAATTCACCGCTTCCCCTCTTACTCTTTAGGTTCTCAAATGAAGTTGACCTACCTTCGCCCCTTAACTCTAAACTTGCTTCTTCAAGAATCTGAAAAACAAAGGTGCACACGCGCACGTGCAAAAAGAAGAAGCTGAATGAATTCTAGAAAGACTATGAAATAGGCAGGGAAGGAGAATTTAAGCCCAAAAATCCTAATTAGCCCCCACAAGTGCCAAGGCAGCCATCAAACGACATTATTAGGGTATATAAAGTCAATGTGTAAAAGACAACTAAAAGTCAGGAGATGAACCACAGTAGGCACGATTTGATGCCAAAAGCCTAGTGTATAAGATGTAAAATATGAGATAGATCAATTCCCCCATACTTGGATTTTGCCCTCCGGGCAAAACCCTTTCCAAAAGCTTGGAAACAAGAAGAATACAAAGATGTAAGCTTTCAAGAGCAAATCCAACCCCCAAAGTAAACGTACGATCACAAGAACTAAGTTGGCGTTGCAACCTTTTAGAGAGAACTTTAATACATCACAGGTACATAAACTGTTTGCAAGAATGCAATCTCGAAGAGAAACCTTACCAGGTTAGTGATTCACTCTAGCAGTTGGTGTATAGGGGTACAAATGTCACTCAAGTTCCTTGGCAGGTTGTCCAACAATAGGCTTGTAATCCCCTTGTCTCTCCACCAATACGATGCAAGGGTTCTCAAGACTCATATGGACTTTCACAAAACAGCACGATGTGCTCGATGAAGGGTAAGCTTAGATTTGCATCCAATGATTACTATAAATCTAAGTTCACTGTTGCATCCAATGATTACTATAAATCTAAGTCAAGTGGAGTGAACTTAACAATGTAATTCAGCCTTGTTCTTAACCATTCAATTCAGACCAAATTGAGTGGTAGAAAAACTTCTCAACCCAAATTTAATACAAACACATATGGATCTAGATTGAAATATGAAGAAATCTAAACGAGAACATATGAATGCATTCAAGAACACTCAATTGAATTCATAGATTCCAGAACTCAAAACACAATATAAAATTCAATCCAACATGCACAACTTCAATCTAACATGTAATTGGAATCAAAATTATAATCCAACCTGAACTAGAATTTTGAATCCTTGAAGTAAATAGATGAAATTACAGAATTAAAATTACACGTTAAGATGGCAAATCTGAAGTATTCAAATCAAAGGTTCATCTTTCTTGAGGCTCAAAGGAGAGTCAGTCACTCATGCTCTTCCTCTTCACTTGAATTAGAACTAGAGAAGCCTCCATGAATGTATGAAGATGAAGATGAAATCTGGAAATGGATGTGTGCTAGACGAATTTATGGAGAGGAAGGATGTAATGGACGAAAATTTGAAGGAGAATGGCTAAAGATCTAGACGTGAATGAAGGAAGAAGGAGAAGAAATGGATCTCTGGACTTGAGAGGATGAAGGAGATGGCGTGAAAATTGATCGCAAAGATAAGAGAAAATTGAGTTGAAGAGAGAGAATAAGATCTGAATTACAAGGCTCTAGTCTAGAAACTAGGCTTATGCAATTGTGAGCAATGTAGAGGAGATAAAACCAAAGTGAGTGGTGTTAAAAAACAAGGGAAGTCCAGGTCTGGAGTTGGTTAATTTTCGGCTGGAAAGTGGAGTTGAAATTAAGCAGCTAATTTCAGAAAATGCAAGGCGAGTTGGCGCACAAAATACTGATCATGAGTATGGGAAATGTGACTTTTATGACGTCTAAAAAAGTAACTCTCCTAGCCTGCTTCGTTCCATGTGAATTTTCATGCATTTCAGATTGAAGTCGTGCCTCTTTTGCTCTTGGCTTGCCATATGATGATGTCAGCTGTTGCTTCCTATTGAATCAGCCCCAATTCACGCCCAAATTGCTCCCGTTTCTCATGATGAGCCATCGTGATGTCATCCAATATATCCCTTGGATCGGATTATACATGTGCTCTTGACTTCCCCAAAATTGTTGGCCAAGTCTTTGCTCCTTAATTCAAAAGTTGCCCTCACAAAAATCTAAAAATAAAAACCCAAGACAAAGTAAATTCTAAAAAAGAAAAAACTAAGAAGGAAGAAACTGAGAATTTGAGCCCAAAAATCCAATTAGGCATCTTTAAGTCTGAAAACAACTACCAAATAGTATTATTAGGGTCTGATGAAACCCTAAGTCACTTTAGGCTATCAAGTAAAACTAGAATGCTGTTACGAGCATTCTAGGTCATCATGGCTACAAATTAGGGCTCAATTGCCTACAAATTAAAAGAGTGGTGAAATGATTCTGCTACTATCTAAATTGCTAAGAATTTGGTGCTTATAATTTTTTGATTTGAATGTGTTGATGTAAGTGAATGGGATGACGGGTTCAAGTTAGAGTCTCCTATGATAATCCTTGAATTACAGATTTGCAACCATGCACGAAATGACAATTAGCTCAATGAAAGACGCTCTAAAAACCTTTAAAGTGTTGTGACACGTTGCATCCAATGATCACCGTAAATCTAAGCCAAGTGGAGTTAATCCAGCCTTGTTCTTAACCATTCAATTCAGACCAAATTGAGTGGCAGAAAAGCTTCTCAACCCAAATTTCATATAAACTCATGTGGATCTGGCTTGAAATATGTAGAAATCTGAACGAGAACATATGGACGTATTCAAGAACACTCAATTGAATTTGTAGATTCCAGAACTGAAAACACAATATAAAATTCAGTTCGACATCCACAACTTCAATCTAGCATGTAGTCGTGACGAAACCCTCTCCAAAACAGTATTATCAGAGTCTGACGAAACCCTAAGTTGCTTTAGGCCGTCAAATACAACTAGAATGTAGTCGTGAATGAGCATTCTAGGTGATCTCCCAAGAGAGTAATGTACACAAATTAGGATTCAATTGCCGTCAAATTAAAAGAGTGGTGATATATTTTGCTACTATCTAAATTGCTAGGAATTAGGTGTTCATAATTTTCTGATTTGAATGTGTTGATGTAAATGAATGGGATGATGAGCTCAAGTTAGCATCCCCTATGATAATCCTTGAATTCCAAATTTACAACCACACATGTAATGACAATTAGGTTAATGAAAGGCGCTCTAAAACCTTTAAAGTGTTGTGGCACGTTGCATCCAATGATCATTATAAATCTAAGCCAAGTGGAGTGAAATTAACAGTGTAATATAAACACACATGGATCTAGCTTGAAATATATGAAGAAATCTGAATGAGAACATATGAATGCATTCAAGAACACTCAATTGAATCCGTAGATTCCAGAACTGAAGGCACAATATAAAATTCAATCCTCCAACATCCACAACTTCAATCTAACATGTAGTTGGAATCAAAATCATAATCCAATTTTGAATCCTTGAAGAAAATAGATGAAATTATAGAATTGAAATCTGAAGTGCTCAAATCATTGGTTCATCTTTCTTGAGGCTCAAAGGAGAGTCAGCTACTCATGCTCTTCCTCTTCACTTGAATCAAAACTTGAGAAGCCTCCATGAATGTATGAAGACGAAGATGAAATCTGAACATGGATGTGTACTGGACAAATTTGTGGAGAGGAGGATGCGATGGACGAAAATCTGGAGGAGAATGGCTGAAGATCTAGACATGAATGAAGGAAGAAGGAGAAGAAATGGATCTAGACTTGAGAGGATGAAAGAGACGGCGTGAAAACTGATCAGAAAGATGAGAGAAAATTGAGTCAAAGAGAGAGAATGGGATCCAAATTATGAGGCTCTAATATGAAAACTAGGCTTACATATATGTGAATAGTGTGAAGGTGATAAGACCAAAGTGAGTGGTGTTAAAAACAAGGAAAGCCCAGGCCTGGAATTAGTCAGAATTCAGCCAGAAAATGGAATTGAAATTGAGCAACTGATTTTGGAAAATGCAAGGCAAGTTGCCGCACAAAATACTGATCATGAGCATGGGAAATGTGATTTGATGATGTCCAAAAGCGTGACTATCTCAACCTGCTTTGTTCCACGTGAATTCTCGTGCATTTTAGATTGAAGCCGTGCCTCTTTTTCTCTTGGCTTGCTTCATGATGGTGTCAACAATTGCTTCCCGTTAAATCAACTTCAATTCATTCTAAATCGCTCCCCTTTCTCATGAGGAGCCGTGATGATGTCATCCAATATTCCCTAGATCAGATTATACATGTGCTCTTGACTTCTCTAAAATTGTTGACCAAGTCTTTGCTCGTTGATTCCAAAGTTGCCCCCACAAAAATTTGAAAGTAAAAACACAAGACTAAGTAGATTTTGAAAAGAAAATTAAAAGGGAAGGAAATGAGAATTTGAACCCAAAAATCCAATCAAGCATCTTCAAGCCTCAAAACAACCACCAAAACAGTATTATCAGGGTCTGACGAAGCCCTAAGTCACTTTAGGCTGTCAAATAAAACTACAATGTTGTCGTCAATGAGCATTCTAGGTCATCTCCTAAGAGAGCAATGCGCACAAATTAGGGTTCAGTTGCCTACTGATCTACTTCATATTTTACATGTTATACATTTGGTTTTTAGCACCAAATAGTACATATTAGGGTTTGTTTCCCAGTTTTTAGCTATGTTTTACACATTTACTATATAGACCCTATAATTCTATTTGATGGATGGTTTGAGACTTTAAGATGCTTGATTGGATTTTTGAGCTTAAATTCTCATTTTCTTCCTTTTTAATTGTCTTTTTAGAATTTATTTAGTCTTGTGTTTTTATTTTCAGATTTGTGTGAGGGTAATTTTGTAATCAAGGAGCAAAGATGACATCATCATTGGAAACAAGGAAATGCATGTTGTGCGTGAAGTGGAAGCTGAACATTAAGATGACATCATGATGAGGCAAGCCAAGAGCATAATAGGCGTGAATTCAAATTTGGATTCATGAGAAGTTCACGTGGCAGCTGAAGCAATATTTAAATGAAGTCACATGGTCTATGCTTAGTCACATTGTTCATGCTCTCATCTCCAGCTCATTTTGATGCCTCATTCCCTCTAATTTCTAGAATTAATTTTCAATTTTAATTCATTATTCCTAGCTGGAATAACTGATTCAGTTTTTGGCCTTGGAATTATCACCATTGGATCAGAATTAGTTACTCATACTTAAGCAAAATTTTCAGATGGAGACCTCATTCTACACATTCATCCTTTCTCTTTGGTCTGAATTCTCTCATCTCCAGCCTCCACAATTCATGCCATTCCTCAAGTATTGGGAGTTCCAGATCTGGTTCTCCTCCATTTCTAGCTCCAAGTTCGTTTTTCCAGCATCAATTCCTCATCCAATTTCGTTTTTCTTCCATCCTTAGTCCAGATTGTTCATCAAGTGTTCATTATCAATTCCATCATTCCAGATTTGTTCCTTCATATCCTTCATCATTTTTTTCTTCAATTTTCATTCATGTTCTTCCTCTGTCCAGATTGTTTCTTATCTCTCCTCTTTGATTCTTCCACCTTGTGTCATTCTCTTCCCCATTTTTCATCAATTTCGTTCTTCATCTTGCCAATTCCAGCATTAATTTCGTCCATATTCAGTCACATATTTTCCAGATTCAAGATGTCTTCTCAAGTTCAAAGTCTGATTGGTTTGAAGATGAAGAACATGAGAGGCTGATTTTTCATTGAGCTTCAAGGAAGATGAACTTGTGATTTGAGTATTTTAGAATTGCCTTCCTTATTTGTAATTTCAATTCTACAATTTCTTCTATTTTCTTTCAAGGATTCAAAATTATTGTTTAGGTTGGATTGTGATTTTGATTCCAATTACATGTTAGATTGAAGTTGTGGATGTTGGATTGATATTTGATTTTGTATTTCAGTTCTGGAATGTATGAATTCAATTGAGTGTTCTTGAATGTGTTCATATGTTCTTGTTCAAATTTCTCCAAATTTCAAGCTAGATCCATATGTGTTTATATGAATTTGATTTGAGAAGTTTTTTGCCATTTAATTTGGTTTGAATTGAATGGCTATGAAAAAGGCTGATTTACATTGTTGATTTCACTCCAATTGGCTTAAATTCATAATGATCATTGATATAATGTTTCACAACACTTTAAAGGTTTTAGAGTGTTCTTCATTAAGCTAATTGTCATTACATGTGTGGTTGCAACTTTGGAATTCAAGGATTATCACAAGCGATTCTAACTTGAGCTCATCATCTCATTCATTCATATCAACACATTTAAATCAAAAAAATTACAAACATTTAGTTCTTGTATTCTAGACATAGCTGAAACATATCTTCATTCCCTTAATTTGTTGGCAATTGAATCATAATTTGTGTGCATTGCTGTCTTGGGAGATGACCTAGAATGCTCTCGACTACATTCTAGTTTTCATTGATGGCCTAAAGCGACTTAAGGTTTTATCGATTGGCACCGTTGCCGGAGAGCAAGTAGCCATACTAATTGTGGTTTCAATTGCTGTTTTTAACTTGTATTCATTTATGTTAAATCTGGAATTTGTGACTGTGGTGGCTAACACGTGTAATTGAGCACTTGATCTCTCTTTGTTGATCTTGTTTGCTGCTAGATTTAGCCATTAAGTCATTGATTCTGGACGTGAGTTCTAAATTGTCAAGGTTAGCTCACTGCCAACAAGCTGTGAGAATTTGCTCTGCCCAAAATTTTGCACGAAATTTAGACAGGTATAATTTTTGCTAGACATTTTTTTGAGCTGATTCTTATTTCATTGTGTTCCTGGTTATCTTAGAAACTTTTCTGTTGAACACAATTTCTAATTTGGCCATTAAGTTGGTTGAATTTTTGCTTGATTGAAATAGGGTTCACTAGAATTTCTAGTGTTGCAGACCCTAATTTGAAAAAATACTGGGAAATTGACTATGAATTTTTGCTTGAAAATTGGACTGTATAACCTTATGTGTGTTGAAAGTTTTAGGTAAAAATTTCAGCTCAATTTGATTCAAGACCAAGAGTTGTGCACTAAACAAGCACATAAGGTCCATTGCTGACTCCCAATGACCCTCCAGACAGATATGATTAAATTGGATGACCATATCTCTCCCTGTTTTTTGTTTATAAAAATTCTTGAATTTAATTCAGTGTTTTATATTTAATTTATTAGTTTTGAGTTTTTTCTAATTTTATCTTTTTCACGTTCGAAAAAGTTTTACAAAAAAATACTGCCTCAGTGTGTTTCAATTCCATTAGTTTTCAAAATTTTTGCCTATTTCTGAATTTTTGATTTTTCTTCAGTCTAGTGCTATTTCTGTGGTGTTCTTAGCTTTATATGTCTTGTAGGACTTGCAAAGAACTTGGTAAAAATTATATTAAATTTAGAGATCAATACTTAGAATTCTTAGCATCTTCTTCTCTTCCAAACACCATAGTTGATAATTCTGTGATTTTGGACAGTATGGCTGATAAACTGTGGTAATGAACATGAAATACCTACTAGGAGGAGTATTAGAGAGATGGTAGAACCTACTGACACATTTAGACCTAGTGGCTTATTTTTGAATTTACAAGAACAAAATGAATATGAAATCAAACCTTCATTGATTAATGCTTTGCCAAAATTCCATGGCCTTATAGGTGAGGATCCTAATAGGCATCTTTAAATACTTGAGAGGGTTTGTTCAACCATGAAGCCTCCCACAGCAAACTTGGAGAATTTGATGCTCAAGGTCTTCTATTTTACCCTGAGGACAAAGCAATCACATGGTTCAATACTCTTGCCACAAGGACCATTAATTCTTAGGTGGAGATTCGAAAATTGCTTCCTTGAAAAATATTTTCCAGCAACCAAGTATTCTCAACTAAGGAAGCAAATCATGAGGATTCAACGACACCCTTAAGAATCTCTTTATGAGTATTGGATGAGGTTTCTTGAGTTGCTTGCAAAGTGTCCATACCTAAATGTGGGCAAGGGGTTCCTCATTGATTATTTCCATGTAGGGTTACAAATTCATGATAGAGAGACCGTAGATGCTGCTGCAAATGGCTCTCTATTAGATCTTTCACCGGATGATGCATGGACCTTGTTGGAAAAGCTTGCAAATAATAACCAATAATAGCTCAAGAGATGCAAGGGGTGTTCACCAAGTGGGCCAATCTTCTATTGCTAATTCCCAATTGGAGGATTATCTCTCAATTTGATTTTCTCAAGATGCCTATCTCCAATCCTCCACAGGCTCAAATTGCTTCTATGTCCAATGCTCTAGTGGCTCCTATTGGTGGTATATGTAATTCCACAATATATGTCACCTCTAATTGCATGCAGGCTCAAGATGTTGGGGGCTGTGTATCAACAACAAAGGCCTTACTATTATCAACATAATCAAGGGGTAAGTAACAATTTTGAGGCTAACTATGGGAGCACATATAACCCAAGTTGGAGGCAGCACCCTAACTTCAGCTATAAGGGTAATCAAGAGGTTGTGCAAGCCAAGAATTCTCAAATGATCCCTATTCAAGATAGTGGGGGTGATAAACAAATGTATTCCTAACTTGAGAGGATGGGTGATGCTATGTTTTCTAGGGGCCAAAACTTTGATTCTCATGTGTCTAGGGCAGAATTGAAAATGGACATAATGCTTAAGAGGAGACAATCTTGAATCAAAGCAACAAAGCACTGATTTGGTGGTGCAACAATTTGAGAATTCAAATAGCATTAGCCAAGCTCAAGGAAGTGGAAAGCTCCCAACTCAACCTATCATCAATCCCAAGAGCCTTAGTGCAATTGAGTTGAGAGTGGAAGAGTTCTTGAAGCCATTCCAAGTGCCTCAAACCATAATGGCAACAAGCCTAATGAGGTTATTTCAAGGAATTCTCAAATTTGTGAAGGAAGACCACTTCCTCTTGATGATCCACGTGATTCCACTTGCTGTGACAGCAAGCTAATGTACATCCAAGTGCCTCACAAACCTCAAGAACACACTCCCTACTTCTCTAAGTCCTCAAGTGATTGATGATGAGGATGACTCTATTGAAGAGATTGTAGTTGATGATGCAAATGGGGCAAGATCAGCCTTGAATGCTCAAGAAAAAGAGGTGAAATTGAGCTCAAATCAAGGCCAAGACAGTGCTGGAACAGCCACAGTTCATCCTTCTTCTAAGCAAATGAGAATGATTCAAGCAAGCCTAATAAGAAAGAGGTGTTGGGAGAAGAGAGCCTTCAAAAGAATATCAAATTGGGGACCCTATTCCAAGGGATATGTCATTCCCTAAGGCCTTGACTAGATTTGCTAAGAAGGGGCAAGAAGAAGATAGGCATGATGTGTTTGATATGTTGAAGAAGGTGGAAGTGAACAACCACTTCTTGATATGATAAAAAGCATGCTAAGTGTGCAAAGTTTTTGAGGAGTTGTGCACTAATAAAGGATTTTAAACCCATTGGCTACAGTTCAAATGAGTCCTAATATTAGTGCTATCTGCAAGCCACAACTCCCTTTAAAGTGTAAAGATCCGGGGGCATGTACCATTCTTTTGTCAAATAGGGAAATGTGTTTGTTCAAGAAGCCTTGATTAACCTAGGGGCAGCCATCAATGTGATGCCCACTCACCATTATTCTTCCCTTAATCTTGGCTGGTCTTCAAAATTGTAGTGTCTTTTGCAACTAGCCGACCGAAGCACTAGGAAGCCCAAGGGATTCTTGGAAGACATCTTAATAAAGGTTAAGGACTTGGTTTTTCCAGCAGATTTTAATGTGTGGATATGCAAGAAGGAGGCCAAGGCACACTCATTCTTGGGAGACCTTTTATGATGACATCAAGTACCGTATTGAAACATGAAGGAAGGTAAACTTACCATAGAGTTTTTAGATAGCAAGATTGAATTTAATATAGATAGCTTGAAAAACTTCTTATGTTGATTATAGCCTTCATTTTGTGGATTGCATTGATGATACACTTGATGGAATCATTGATGAGGT